>NC_142956.1:6477782-6482782 GCF_046866305.1 Octopus bimaculoides
CCGCACACAATATGAGGCTTTTACATCCGCTAGAGAGTTCCAACAGTAATAACATTAAACCAGACATTATTAACCCTTACCATAATTACAATAATAGCACTAATAATAATATAAGGAACAATAATTATAACACGATACATAATAGTAATAGTCACAACAACAAAATCATGATTTCTGAAGTTAATAGCAAAAGAATTAGTTTTTTAAGTGATAATGCAAAACTCAAAAACACTATCTACCAATGCCAAGTTAGTATTCCTACAAATATTTACTTTTATGTTGGATCGTCCTCTTCACCAATATCCACCAGAATATCTAATCATTTCTCAACCTTTAGAGATAGAAACAAACGTAATACCACGAGCCTTAGCAAACTAATCTGGGAACTTAACGATAAGAACATAAAATTTAAACTAAACTTGCTAATTCTTTCTATTTCTAGGCCATATGAAAAGGGTGGAAAATTCTGCTCATTATGTAATAGTGAACTCTACTTTATTTTATTTTCAAAGAATAAACTGGTAAACACGTTCATAGAAAATTCTTACAGATGTAAACATTGGCAGCAACATGTATTTTCAGCATTTAAATAACATTCACTTTTTTATAAAACGCTATCACATTAACCCGTAATATATGAGTTCCTGAAATAGTTCTAGTAAAACATGTCATTAATTCCCTCATATGTTAGAAGATTAAAATTGATTACGATTGACATAATTTATCTAAACATTCTTTATTTATTAACCTAAATTAGGACACATATAAAATCTTTGAACATACAAAGTGCATTATTTTTGGTTCATGTATAGTAAAATTCACCCATAATATTCTCGATAAAACTTTTACACTAACAAATATGTTACGGAATTACTGTAGTAAACCTTATTTATAATTTTGACTTTGTCTTCTTAAGCAAGATTTACTCTTTCAACCCCTAATTCAGCCCAACTTGTCTAGCATATAATAATAAAGTAATCATTTCATGTAGATAAATGGACAACCCATTAACTTTATTATTCTTTAATTCATTTATTAATTTTCATTCATTTAACATCTCATTCACTTATATATGAATTACCTTCAGATAAATATCCCTCTACTTTATTAATAATTACCACACATCGACAGTTATTCATACGTACTAGGGAGTATGTTAAATTGCGTATGAGTATCTATATAAATTCATGTAACAACAAATACATAAAAAAATATATATATGTGTATGATTATACGTGTATAAGTGTTTATATATACACGTGTATCTGTGGGAGTGTGTGTGTGTGTATATATATTCATGTTTTTGTATGAAACTAGATGTGTTTGTATAGATTTTTGTGTACATATATGTATTATTATTTTTATTTTTATTTTTACTTTTATTGCTATTATTTATATAAAAAAATATATAAATATGCATATACGTATGCTTAATTGGACGTATGTATATTTTTGTACACAGATATATTTATGCAACTTTTTTTATATATACATATATGAGTGTATTTGTGAATATGTATGGGTGCGTATCTGTGTATATGTATGTATGTATGTGTATATATATATATATATATATATATATATATATATATATATATATATATATATATATATATATATATATATATATATTTGGATGTGTATATATATATATATATATATATATATGTATGTATATATATATATATATATGTATAGGTGAGTATATGTATGTATGTATGTGTGTGTGTGTATATAGGTGTGTATATATGTATGTGTGTATATATATGTATGTGTATGTGTATGTGTATGTATGCCTGCATGTGTATATGTGTGTGTATATTTGCGTGTATATATATATATATGTGTGTGTGTGTGTGTGTGTTCGTTTGTATATGTGAGTGCGAGTTTTGACGTGGGTGTGTATATAAATATACATATATGAACTTATGGGAGTAAATGTGGGTCTGCTTGTGTATATATATGCGCATACACATAAGTATAAGTGTTTATATACATTCATCCCAATATTTTCATAGAAACACAGTATTAACCCCATTTATAATGCCATTTTATTACATAACATTCCTCTCCAAAAAATGTTTTTATTAGATCTATATCTTCCTATCTACTCACAAATCTACACTCTGAATTTTCCTTTCTCTCTATCTCTCCCTTGTTTTTTTTTTGTTTTTTTTTTTTGTTGTCCAACCTACTATCTGGTAGCGTCCACATCTCTAACGGTTTTTTCAAATGAATTACGTTATAACCTTATCCAACTATAGTTAGCATTCTCGGTCATAATGTCTTACGTTTAAGATGGTTCCCATACATTTCCCTGAGGAGAAGTTTAGATTTTTAACATCGACGATTCCTATGGATCGCATAAATTGTAGTTCTTCGAAACATATGTCGGAATAAAGTATGTAGTTATAACATGCGTTTACTCCGTTCCTTAAATTTATATATATATATATATATATATATATATATATATATATATATGATGGAATCTCCCGTCGGTTCCGACGTATGAGGCTCCGACAACGTACTATTTGTTTGTCAGTCATAGTGTTTATGTTGAATGTCACATTTCAGTCCCACCAACGATTTGCAAAGAAGGCCACAAATATTGCAAGTCTGAGTATTACAGGTCAATGTAGGTGGTATATTTGCAGTCGCTTTTCTGCTTTGCATGTTAATGCTGGTTGCAACAAAGTTTTTAATACCATTTTAACATAACGATATCCATTTTGTACGTTCCAAATCTCAAAGTTTTGAGATTTCTTTATCACTAAGTGGTTACTCTTGAGCTTGTCTTTATATCTAAGCCATGGTCGATCAGCATTCTGTGTCCACTCTTAAGCTGGCTGTACACGACGACTTTGGGTACGCTCTCGTCACTCATTCTTACGACATGGTCAGCCCAGCGCAATTGTGATTGTATAAGGAAGCTCTCGATTCCACCAAATCTTACACTTGATAAACATGTCGGCATTAGAAACGTTGTCTTTTAGTGAATAACCGCAGATTGTTCACAGACAATTTTTCGTGGAAGATGTCTAGTTGGTCAATGTATTGTCTATAGAGTATCCACGATTCTGAGCCATACAAGAGAGTAGAAAGAATGGCTGCTTTATGGACCTGTATTTTGGTGTCAAGTGATGACAGAGTTTGCCAAATGCGTTGGTTGCCTTTGCAAGACGGTTGACGATTTCATCATCAAAGGAATCGCTCAAATTCACTTTACTACCAAGACATGTAAATGACTTCACATATTTTAGGTTTTCCCATCAACCTTTATAGGAATGTCAGAAATATTGTGAACTGGTGGCCTCAGTTTCACACCCCGAATTAGTTTAACAGCAGGGCAAGGCTAGTGGATTACTTCCGTCTTCTTTATGCTGATAGTTAAACCAAAGGCTTTTCATTCAGCAGAAAACTGGAGTAGTTCCTGAGTTCCCTCTAAAGAGGTCACTACTAGTGCAGCATCATCTGCAAAAAGTAGATTACGAATGATGCGGAAGCGTAGCAGTGTTCTGGCTTTAAAACGATAATGATTGAATAATCCACCACTTCTTCGAAACAGGAATTTGACACCACTTTGTATGTCACCAATAGCACACCTCAGGATCACTGAAAATAAGAGTATAAACAAAACAGCAGCCAAAAGACAACCTTGTTTTGTGCCATTTTGTAACGTGAAAGGAAGCCGAAGATTTCCCACGTGACACGACATTAGCCTTCATTCCTTGACATGACTATATAATTGTATAAAATCATACATTATATAAACCTGTGTAAACTTTATTGCATTTGAGAACAAATGAAATAGCTGCAAATTAGTGACTTTTCTGCTTTACAACCTGGTTACACCCAAAAAATATCCGCCTCACACGCTTACTCACACACAAACACACATTGATACACACAGACGTGTGTGTGTGTGTGTGTGTGTGTGTGTGTGTGTGTGTGTGTGTGTGTGTTTGTATGAATATCCCTATGTGTATATACAAATGTGACCACTTTATCAATATAGTGACATATCTCATATATATATCTCTATATATCTCTATAAATGAGAGCGTCTCATAAAGCGAGATTTATATATCTTAATTTGCAGAGGGATTTGTAGTGGGTAGTTTAGCTTAATCGGTCAAAGCATCGTGACATTTAATCACGGGGTTGTGAGTTCGAGTCCACAGCTAGCCACCTACACTTTTCTCTGCAAAATAGAGGTAGTTTATCATGTTCAGGCTATATTATTAGCATTATTCTGCGATTGAGAATTTAAAATCACTTATATGTGTGTGTATGTGTCTGTGTGTGTGTGTGTGTGTCTCTCTCTCTATATATATATAAGTATATGTATGTATATGCACACATGTAACTTGAAAGTTTACATTGTTGCAATGATTATAATTTATAATCCTTTTGCATTCACGCCTCAACTCCTACCAGAACTCTCGTTGTTCAATAAAATATTTACTTGGTTCGATAATTTTGAGACGTAATTCATTACACAATTGTGAATATCCTTTGTATATTATCAATATAGTGACAATTCCACATATAGATACGTATAAACACACACACACACATTCGCAAATATGTGTGTGTGCGTGTGTGCATACAGACATATGCGTAAGCATTATATAATTGTATAAAATAATACATTACATAAACCTTTGTAAACTTTATTGTATTTGAGAGCAAATGAAATAGCTGCAGATTAGTAACTTTTCTGCTTTACACCCAAGAAATATCCGCCTCACACACAAACACACACACACACGTATGTGTGTGTGTGTGTGTGTGTGTATGAATATATCTATGTGTATATACGAATGTGACCACTTTGTCACTATGCAGTTGCGCCCTATTCGGGAATTTGTATAGATTTCAATGCCAATGTTTGGCACAAATCCTTCTAGGGTCATCCAGCCATATTCTGCCGGTCATCTTTTCCGGTGTGTATGAGTTTGTGCGTCTACAAAAGTACACACATATATATTTATATT
>NC_142956.1:6487782-6492782 GCF_046866305.1 Octopus bimaculoides
TGTTACTTTTTGCATTTACAATTTATATATATATATATATATATATATATATATATATATATATATATATATATATATATACATCGTCATATATATATATATATATATATATATATATATATATATATACATATAATGTATGTATAAATGTATTTGTACACGTGTATATTCATTTACTTTTTCAGTCATTTGATTACTGGAATAACGTCTTAACGTGTTTTAGACGAACAAATCGACCCCAGAATTTATTGTTTGCCAGACTAGTATTCATTCTGTCACTTTCTCTTGTCAGACCGCTCCATTACAGGGATGTAAACACACCAACATCAGTTGTCAATTGAGAGTGAGGGGGACAAACGCAGACACAAAGACAAACATAAGTATATACATATATATACGAGGGCTTCTTTCAGTTTCTTATTTCTTTGTTGCCCACAAGGGGCTAAACACAGAGGGGGCAAACAAGGACAGACAAAGGGATTAAGTCGATTACATCGACCCCAGTGCGTAACTGGTACTCAATTTATCGACCCCGAAAGGATGAAAGGCAAGTCGACCTCGCCCGACTTGCTAACGTTTCTGCCATGTCATCGGGCTTCTTACCATCTCTTACCATCTCTTACCGTCTTCTTACCATCAATTCTGCCATCTCTACCAAATACACACACAAGGCCTTGGTCGACCCGAGAATATAGTAGATGACACTTGTCCAAGATGCCATGCAGCGGAACTGAACCAGAAACTATGTGTTTGCGAAGCAAACCTCTTACCATGCAGTCACGCCTGCGCCTCCATACAGCTCCACCTGTGAGATATATAAATATACATATATATGTATGTGTGAGTATGTGTTTGTATGTGTGTGTGAATACGTGTGTATGTCTGCAGGGGGGACCCAGGAATTTTTTTTGTGGTGTGTTGCCCAAAAGTTTCCAAAAAAAATACTATATGAGTTGGGAACCGCAATTCGTAATAAATGGACACATTTTCATGTATTCTATGTTGTAGCAGTCCAGAAGCATATGAAACAGTTATGCTCTGAAAAAACCTTGGTCCTGGCATTTTCTTGGTGTCGGATCGGCCAGAAAGGGTATTGCCCGGGCAACTAGGACAACACCCCTGCCTCCACCGCTGGTATCTATGTAGATATGTAAGCTTGCTGCATTCATGTGAATGGCTGGCTGGCTGGCTGGCTGGATGGATGGATGGATGGATTGATGGACATATGTATGCAGGTAAGTTTGCTGTATATGTGTATGTATGTATACATGTATGTATGTATGTATGTATATATGTATGTATGTACGTATGTATGTATGTATGTATGTATGTATGTATGACTGGATGGATGGATGGATACAGGTAAACTAATTGTTCTGCAAATGGGAAACACGGAATAAGTAGTAGGCTTCAAACTTTTACAGGATTCAATTTCATTGAGTAAAACACTTTAAAGTGGGGTCACAACAAGGTGGCAGGCGTCGGACTTGGACAACTGACAGAATAATATGCTATCATCATCATTATCATCATCATCATCAACATCATTGTAACGTTCATCAGTTCATAATTGCGTGGATCGAAGACAGACTTCTTCAAGGTTGAACATGTTGATGGTGGTGGCTGAGTGGAATGGAAGATGGTCCGGAAATACAGAGGATGTTTGTAAGTCTGTAAATGACTAATGGATATCTTACATGGAATTTGAAGATAAAAGTCGAAAACTTTAATTATAACAATTACAACGATTGAATACGGACATAAAACATGAATACAGGCTTGTATGAATACATTCAGGTTAGAATGTATGTATGTATGTATTTATGTATGTATGTATGTAGGTATGTATGTATGTATGCATGTATGTGTGTACGTACGTATGTATGTATATATGTATGTATGTATGCATGTACGTGTGTACGTACGTATGCATGTATGTATGTATGTATATATATGTATGTATGTATGTATGTATGTATGTATGTATCTATGTATGAGATAATTTAGTTTTCTTTCAAAATATTTTGCCAATGGAGGGCGAGCCGATTTCTAACCTAGGTCCAAGGCTCTTTCATTCTAATTGCAACATCAACAAATTTTTGCATGTATGTATGTGTTTTAGCAGTATTTCAAGTCATTGCATGTACATATTTGCATATCTGGCTTTATATGTGTATTTAAATGTATATAGCTGCATGTCTAGTTGTAAGTATATCGAAATGATATATTTCTGGAATGACTTACAATTGAACAGATCCAGTGATCGCTTAAATCTCTAGTATTCGTACCAGCTTTCTCCTGTTAGGATTTGAGAAGCCTAATTTCTCAAGATTAGGCACTGCGTTTTATATCCCAATGCTCCAATAATTACAGATTACAAGTTCGGATTTATACGTGAAAATGTAATCTGGATAGAGTAAATAGATTTCTCAAGAGTTCAGTGTAGGTATTTATTGTGTCTTTCGCTGATCATAGGGTTTATGTTAAGATCCGCTGGTCATCTGACTTCTACAACTGTTTTTACTGGAACATTCCACAAGTACTTCTTACTATTATTAGCAGCATTATTACATCACTTCAAGCATCTAATCGTTTTAGTCAAACTTTTGTCACAATTGTGTTCTATAAAATTCCTTCTTAACTCAATTTTATGTTCCAGATTTTTGAGTTCTAATAATATCACAGAAATCAAAGCAGACACCTTCCAAAATATGTCCAGTTTAACAGAAATGTAAGTTGAATAAGTGTTCTTTTTAAGTATGTCATCGATGATACATTTCAAAATATGTAATGTCTTCCAATATTTCATTTTAAGCTCCCTCACTCGTCTTTCCAAAGAATTTGGTTAATGTTTATAAATTTTGAGTGTGGACCCATTTCTTACATACGGTTCATATGGCAGAATGATATCTGCGGGTAACGATTTAGGGAATGCATGTGTATGCGTCTGTGTATGTCTACAACAAGTGTGTGTCCAAAATATGTGGTGTTGTTTGCGAACATTTGTGAATATGAGTGGGGTTACCTTCATGAGTTTTCGGATTTATGAGTGTTTTTGAATTGACGGGAAATGTTTAGTGGAAACTTGTTTATCTATATATCTATGTCTGTCTGTATGTGTATGGATGTATGCGTGTGAATTTATCAAAACGTATGTGTAATTCGTCGAGTATTTTTTGTTTGGTTTCCATCACCACTGATTACTATCATCGACTCTTCTTTTTCATCTTCTTCTCCTTCCTCCTCCTCCTCCTCCTCCTCCTCCTCCTCGTTCTTCTTCTTCTTCTTCTTCTTCTTCTTCTTCTTCTTCTTCTTCTTCTTCTTCTTCTTCTTCTCTTCCTCTTCTTCTTCTTCTTCTTCTACCGTTCTGTTTATTATTCGCCTGTTATTTTCTTACTTTTCCTCATTTTCTTTGTCTTTCATGGCTTTCAATTCTATCAGATTTTAATGATGTTTCCTTATTTTAATCTTTTTCATTATATTCTGGTCATCCTGCTTCTCTTTTTATCTTCTTTCTATTCTCCTCGTTCTTCACCATCTCCTTACAAACGTCAATCATTTTTCAGTCCAACATTTCAAATTTCTTTCGCATCATTTTTTGCAAATATTTCTTCTCGTTTCTCTTTTATCGCCAATCTCTTTGTTTCATCATCATCATCATCATCATCATCATCATCATCAGCAGCAGCAGCAGCAGCAGCATCAACAAAATAATCTGAACCAACTTGAACACTCTTCACTTTATTGTCATCAACGTATTCATTATCATCATCAACAAAAACAGCACCAGCTTCACATCATCATCAACATTATCATCGTCATCATCATCATCGTCATCATCAACATCATCATCGTCGTCGTCGTCGTCATCCTTATCATCGTCATCATTACCATAATTATCGTCATCAGCAACGTTATCTCGAACTTTATCTCCGTTATCAATAACCACATCATCTGCATCAACACACCCCACTGTCCTCCTTTCCGCTGTCTCTTCCTTATATTAACCCAAGCCACCACGACCACTTCCATCACCACCCTTCTCCTCTGTCTCTTCATCTCCCCATTCTTAATATTAATAATATCACATTTCTCACCTACATCCGTTCTCCTCAAACAAATAATTGTTTAACAGTAATATTTTGCATGTAATCAGAAAACACTTCTTTACGATTTCTTATCACCTAAAATCCTATTTGATTGTCATTTCGTTGATAATAATACTTTACAATAATACTCCTCTATACGTAATCACACCAGCTAACGTTTTCTTTTACAGATATTTGAATGAAAATCATATTGAAACAATTCAAGTAGGGACATTCGATGATGTGCCCCAGTTAGGATATCTGTAAGTTGAATAAGTCTACTTGATAATATTTCATTGACAATATATTACTAACTATTTAAAGTATGCCAATTTTATATCGTGTCCCCTATATGCCTCCCTCAATATTTTCACTCTTTTTCGATAGAAATGTGAGATTGTTTGTGAATGTCTGTAAGTATGTGTGTCTGTGAGTAGTGTGTATACACACACACACACACACACACACACACGCACACACACACACACACATACACACACACACACACATGTATATATATATATATATATATATATATATATATATATATATATATATATATAGGTAAATGACCCACCAATCACTTCTCCTACATCCCTCGCACCACGAACTCTTAACATACTCCTCAACATTCTGATGAGATCTGCCAAACCATTGGCTAGATTGAAACGTACGTAAATGACTATTACATAACATTCACAATGACTCACTACATAACCTCAACCTCCACAATGACTCATTACATAACCTCCACACAATAAAACAACGGCTAACTAGCCCAACAGAATCGCTTGTTCTTGTATTTGTTGCTCCATTCTCCACATAAATATATATATATATATATATATATATAAATAGATATATACATGTAATTATAATTATATACATATAAATGAAAATATAATTAAGGTC
>NC_142956.1:6502782-6532782 GCF_046866305.1 Octopus bimaculoides
ATATATATATATATATATATATATATATGGCTCGAAACATATAAGACTTTCTCACTTCCCTTGCGTTAAACTTATACATCTGTTTGTTGTTTACACACTCGTCTTCGTCTTTTTTTTTGTTTTTGTAAATTCTCACTATATTTATATATATATATATATATATATATATGTAAACAATTGCAGCGTGGAAGATATTTGTAAGCCATTTAAGAACACAAAATCCCGTTAGATTCAAGTCAACATTTAAATTTAATTTTTGTCAAACAATTTTCCTTGCTTTGAAACCGCGACCTGTTTACTTACAAAACTTAGAGCTCCATCTGAGAAAGTAACAGCTAGTTCATGGTATATGTGTGTTTGTGTATATGTATGTATGTATGTATGTATGTATGTATGTATGTATGTATGTATTATGTATGTATGCATGTATGTATGTATGTATGTATGTATGTTTGTTTGTTTGTATGTATGTATGTATGCATGCATGTACGTATGCATATGTCTACATACGTAGACATATGCATACGATTGTCTACACACAATCATATAAACACGTATACACACACATATATACGTATAATCTTATATTCTACACATACATAAGTTTATTCATCTACACATATATATGTCTCTATTTTCACAGACAACAGTTAAACTGAAATATTTTTTTGTGCATACATATATGAATATATACATATATATATATATATATATATATATATATATATATATATATATATATATATATATATATATATATATATATAGCGTTCAATATACACATAATTTTTCACGTCTGTCCGTATAGCCTTTTCCGTTTGTTTTCCTGTCTTGTTTTCTTTTCCGTTTGTTTTCCTGTCTTGTTTTCTGTCCGCCACTACATTCCTTCATGGTACAAATTTAATTTGTGTATACAAATTTAATTTGTGGTCCGTGGGAAGAGCCATTTTAACGCTGCGTCCTGCCCTAACACTTCGAAACGCCTGTGTTAAAATGAGGGTAGCTGATGAAGGAAAATGTTCTCTATGTGGCCTGTGTGTTTTATTTACTCTGGTTACTATTATTTTTTTGTCTACGTTTTGTTTGCAATGTCCTGTACCCAGATATGCAGATGTAGGTATGCACATACTAGTATGTATATATGCATATACTCATTTATTATTTGTTTTATATATATATATATATATATATATATATATATATATATATATATATATATATATATATATACATGCGTACATGCATATACACATATACACACATACTCACATACACACTCATACGCACACATACACGCTAAAATAGATATACGTCTACACATACGTACATACACATTAATCAATGTAAACTCATATGACTACATATAACTACATATATATATTTCAGTATCACGCATCTCAACAAGTATGTATGGATTAACCATAAATCCGAAAACAAAAACACTCTAAGTTATAGAGCAGTATATTTTAAAGTTAGATAAGGCCGGTTTATGGGATTATCGTAGCCAACAGATTTTGTGATCCGATGATATGACATAAAGGCCTGGCTTTATAGCATATCACCGGACCCCAACACATGTTGGCTAAAAGCCGCTCATTGTCAACAAAGAAGATTGTCTCTCCTCGGCAATCAGCCACTGATGTCAACGAAAGTGGGATGTGTCGCTATGGCTAAGTCTATAAGATGGAGCAGATATAAAACATTTATAGAACTCCAATACTTTTAACAGTCTTTATTTTTTAAAACAGTTTCATTTTTTAGAAATATTAATATTCATCTAGCAGCGTATATCAGGGGAAACTAAATTCATTTCGCCTTTTGTGTTTCCGATTGAGTTTTTGATATCAGATGTTAGTCTTGGTCGAATCGCATTGCCGTAGGAAGGGAAATTTGGTGTAATGAAATAGATTTCACTGAACACTGGTTTGTATAGCAATAACAGGTAAGATATATGGTAATCTTCAAGATTAGGGGTGTAAAAAAAATAAATAAAAATATTCAAGAGAAGTAACTGAACGTCTTACCAGTATTCTCCGTACTACTCTGTTTATAAATAAATCACACACGTGATTTGATTGACGTTAACTGTTTATATATAAATCACACACGTCATTGAATATCATAGTACCGGCTGAGAGATCGAAAATGCCTCGTGGAAGACAGGCTACACAACAACTTGTTGTTCCTGAAAAGGAAATACTCACTCGTGAATTAATATTAGAGGAATATTGGAATATTAGTGAGTTATGCAGCAGTTCAAGACACAAAATGTTGGAATGGTGTGCACGCCGTCGGCTTAATAGGAATCAGTTTACCTGCCATGATTGTCTAGTACGATGTGGACTTGTTACACGTGGTGACAGAATTGATGGAAAAGAATGGTACTGTAAACACTGTAAAAAAAAAAGAAATCTGTTCGTTACAGTTCATTCTTTGAAAGGAGCCATATTCCACTCTACAATCTGGTGTTGCTTATCTACTGCTGGTGCAAAGATATAATGCAAAAACACATTGTAGATGAGTGCTCTCTTAGCCAGGGACATCGGATGAATTATTTTCATCTTATCTGCATGAATTTCTATGATGGAATTCAATCTCAAAAGAAAAAAAAGACAATTGTTTCTTTTTTGGCTGCCATTGCTGAAGTGTATAATGTTGAGTAGGTGAATTTCTAGGATTGCATGCTGACCCTTGAATAAATATCTAATAAATATCTGTTGGATTTCATTATCATTTCCATCGACAAAGTTCTCTCCTTCCGTCGCATGCTGTTTTAGAAAAAAAATAAATAAAAAGCCAAAAAATCACGTGTGTGATTTATTTATAAGCAGCTAAAAGAAAACGGATAATACTGGTAAGTCGTTCAGTTATTTCCCTTGAATATTTTTATTTACTTTTTTACCCCCCTAAACTTGAAGATTACCAGATATATAATATATGTTATTTAATACAATTAAGGTGAACATCGGTAATTGAAAACTTTTTATATTGCTGATCAGAGATGAATATTAACTCTATTTTGCAGCACTGATTGTCTGAAATTGATAATTAAAGAGAATTAATAACAAGAAATAAAGAAACAAATTAAACAGAACTAATAACAAGACAAACCAACAACAAATTTATTATTGTAAACCATTTTCTAAACTATCATTTCTGATTGATTAGAAATCTAATGTTAAGCTACAGTTTCTCGTAATGAACCTGCAAGTATACACTTTCCAAGTGCTTATTATTTAATTACTTGCATATTAATTATTACAGACCAGCTTTGAATGCACCCCTCCCCGTTGTCTCATCGAATGCGGCTTTTGACGTTCCATATGCCCACCACGAGTGAATTATAATTACTACAAAAGGTACATTTAAAAAATATAACAGCATATACTCATTTGAGGATCGTTAAGGTCTTTATATTGACCGTTTTTCTTTTTTAATCTGTTTAAGTATTGATTTCAGATAAATGTGGCGAAAAATAGAATTGATATCGATCTGTGACTGGTAAGATTAAAAGGTTTTCAGCGAACGATCTTCAGCAAATCTGTAACTTATTTTATATCACATGTAACAGTTGATCGCAGATTTTCTAGAAGAGCAGATCAACATTTCAGTTTTGATAAGGAAATATATCTTCCCAATGTTTTTATGTCTTCACTTGTCAATAATTACTGTAACCTAGAAGGATTTATATAATTATATCATTTACATTTATTAAGGTGGTCAACAGGCAGAATTGTTAGAATGCTGAGTATTTCGGCAATTGCTCCATTCTGAGTTCACATTCTGCCAAGGTTGACTTTGCCTTTCATCCTTTCAGGGCTGATAAATTAAGTACCAGTTAAATACTGTGGTCGATGTAATTGACTAGTTCCCTCCCGACAAAATTCAGGCGTTGTGCCTATATTAGAAAGGATTAGTTACACTTATTATTCAATCCGTAAAGTAAATCTTTGTCAATTTGCCGTTTTCAAATGTAAACAGTGAATCTGTGTTTTGTGACTTGGATTCTTCACAACAACAATACATCCTGTCATGGGCTGTTTTTACCTGTCAGTTTCTCGCTTAAAACAATGTGGTATTACTTCTGCACCTGCCCTATTTACCAGATTTGCTACCTACAGACTTCCAAGATGGAAATGCAGCTCAAAGATGGCTGTTTTGGCTATCTTTCGATTTGATGTGAGAAAACGTCAACTAAAAGCACATGGGCTTTGTTTACATCTAATCGGCCTGTTAGGGTTAGGGTTAGGTTTAGGGTTAAGGTTAGGGTTAGGTTTAGGGTTAGGGTTAGCCGATTAGATGTAAACAAAACCCATGTGCTTTCAGTTGACGTTTTCTCACATCAAATCGAAAGATAGCCGCCGTTTTAACACCATTGTTGAATCCAGAGCAGATTTCAGAAGGTCATTGATTCGCTTGCGGAAAACGATTTCCAGGCTGGCAGGAACGCTGGGGCCAGTATATTGCTGTACAAGGTGACTAATTCGAATCAGATAGTGTTAAAACTTAAATAAATTATTTCGTATAAAATGTAACTAATCTGGGAATATCTTCGTATATCTATATGTGCATACATGCATGCACTCACACACACTTGTTCTATGTTTCTACAGTTCCTCTTCCCCATCAACATAATATGGTCGTCATCATCATCATTTAACATCCATTGTCCATGCTGGCATGGGTTGGGCAGCTTGACCAGCGCTAGCAAAGCTGGAAGGCTGCACCAGATACCAGTCTGATTTGGCATGGTTTCTACAGTTGGATGCCCTTCCTAACACAAGACGGAACAAGATTACTGGAATTCTGTGATGCAAATGATCTCATGATCTGCAACACTGACTTCCGAAAACCAGTCTGGGAGGTACATGAGCCACATTGATTACCTTCTCACTAGGCAATGAGATAGACGGATGCTTGCAAATGCAAAGACTTTCGCAAGTGAAGTGTGTACAACCCAAACTAGGTGACTGGTTAGTGACTTCACAATTAGAGCTTGAAAGACTCGTAAAAATAAGCCATTGTGGAAAAGAAGATTATGGAAGCTCAAAGACCCAGGAAATAGAGAGAAATTCAGAGATATCCTAATAGAAGCTTGTGACAATAGAGAGGAAAAGTTTGAGACGTATAGCTTAGCAGATAATTGGAAGTTCCTGTGGGACAATCAACCGAGGGATACAGACCAAAGCTGTGGCTGGTGTCAAGTCTTAACTAGACTGGGGGTGACATGGTGATGGAACAAGGAGCTAGACAAGTGCTATAAAAGCAAAAGGACCGTCCTGGAAAAAACTGGGAAAACTAGTGGAAGCAGAGAATTATATCAGGTTGCCAGAAAGGCAGCTGGGTGAAAAGTTAACATAGCAAAAGGAATAGCAGAAGGTAAGAGAACTGAAATGCTGTACAGCGTGATGATCAGAGGTGTGAGATGTTCAAGATTGCAAAGTAGTGTATCAGAGAGAATAGAAATGTGGCAAGTGAGTAACATGTGTGGTATTGCAGTTAGCTGCTACAAGGGTGAAGGTGATGCGTTAGATAGAAACAACTACAGAGGTGTCAAATTGTTGGATCAGATCATGAAAGTTATGGAAAGAGTTATAGCTCAATTGATTAGGAATAGAATTAAATTTGATGAGATGCAATTTGGTTTTGTAGCACAGATGTCATCTTCCTAGTGAGACAGCTGCAGGTAAATGTATTTGTCCAAAAGTAAGCCATTGTATTTGGCTTTTGTCAAACTGGAGAAAGCTTTTGACAGAGTCCATCATTCTGTTATCTGATGGTCTTTTAAGAAGCTAGGAGTAGATGAATGGCTTGTTAGAGCTGTACAAGCCATGTACATTGGTGCTTTCAGTAGGGTGAAAGTAGGCCATGGTGAATTAAACGTACAAGTAGGGGTGCAACAAGGCTTAATTCTTAATCCACTATTATTTAAAATAATTCTCCAGGCCATAACAGAAGAATTCAAAACAGGATGTTGTGGAAACAACTACTATATACTGATAGCCTTGCTCTTATTGCAGAATCTGTAGCAGAATTGGAGACGAAATTTCAAACCTGGGAGCAAAACCGGGTATCAAAGGGGCTTAAAGTTAAACCAGCAAAGATGAAAGTTGTTGTTAGTAAGAAAACAGATCTCTTGGCATCAGGGAAATGTTCCTGCTCAATGTGTAGATACGAACAAATCCCTAAAAGTTGTTTTTATATTTACTATAGATTGCTTGAAGCTAACTTCCTACACCTCGATCCCTGGATCCTATTATTTGTCAGGCATTTGAATATACTTGATGAGCTAGGTACATTCTACAAGCCTATGAAACTTGAAGTTGTATGGAGTCAGGTCAAACTTTTATCAAATAATATGTATATATATTTTCTGTTGTATTGTATATGTTTAGTTATCCTTTACATGTGTGTCCTCTGTATCTTACACTGTTGTTTCTCTATTATTTCAGATTGTCTTTGAATATTGGCACCAAGGAATTATTTACATGAGTCACATCCTTAATATTTATTGTCTTTACAGACAAAAGGAAGATGTTATACAGAGCAGACATATAAGAAGCTGTCATAGAAATCCATTTCTTTATTCTCTGGAATGTTTAAGAAATGGTTTTGCTTTCTAGATTACAAGTGGAAACATTTATGATGTAGTTTTAAACATCTGATTTTGAACAAGATCACAATTACTGAGAATATTGCAGTAAAATTATTTGCTAGAAATAATCTATACAAAAGGAAAGTAGAAATGGACAAAGAATTATCTAAGATCAAGGTTAATCACAAAATACATTCTGAAGGGATTAATTGTCTTGATGATGGTAAAACATTGTCAAGGAAAATGATAAATATGCGCGATATCATTCACGGGAAAATCATTCTCTTACAAATGTAATCTTTTGCCTTACACAAACATTCATACAAGAAAGAAATCATTTTCTCAAAAGTATTAACGTGTTAAATCAAAAACGTCTTCATATAAAAGAGATGCAGTATCAGTGTGATATCTGCGGTAAATCATTTTCGAATAAAAATCACTTATCTAGACACAAACCCTTGCATAGTGGAGAGAAACCTTATCCTTGTAATATTTGTAGTAGATCTTTCATTCAAAGTGGACAACTAACTACTCTTAACCACGTTCATAAAGAGGGGAAACCTTATCGCTGTAATATGTGTGGAATATCATTTTCTCAAAATAATCAACTAACTCTTCAGAAATGCAATTATACAGGAGAGAAACCATATCAGTGCAATATGTCTAATAAATCATTCTTTTGAAACGCTCATCTAACTCTTCATAAATGCATCCATACGGGGGAGAACCCATTTCAGTGTAATATTAGTGGTAAATCATTCTCTCGAAATCATCATCTAACTATTCATACATGCATTCATACCGGAGAGAAACCATATCACCGTGATATCGGTGGTAAATCATTCTCTTATAAAAGTAACCTGACTACTCACGTAAACACTCATACAGGAGAGAAATCATATTTTTGTGATATCTGTGGTAAATCATTCTCTGAAAAAGGAGCACTAAATATTCATAAACGCATTCATACTGGAGAGAAACCATATCACTGTAATGTCTGTTGTAAATCCTTCTCTCAAAGTATTAACTTAACAGATCATAAATATCTTCATACAGGAGAGAAGCCATATCAATGCGATATCTGTAGTAAATCATTTTCTTATAAAAGTTATTTATCAAGACACAATCCCATCCATGCAGGAGAGAAACCTTATCACTGTAATATTTGTGGTAAAACATTTATTGAGAATGGTAAGTTAACTAGGCATAAACGTATTCATACAGGAGAGACAGCATATCACTGATATCTGTGATGAATCATTCTCTCAAAATAACCAACTAATTCTTCATACATGCATTCATATGAGAGATAAATTGTAAAGTTATGATATCTAAATATTCGTAACCAGCTCACTTATGAATACTCCTCATTCATTAGACAATAGACTTTGCTTACGAAGACCTATTGAGGCAAATGAAATCAAAATCAAAATCGCTGACATGGCCGATGACAGTATCACTTGATTGGCACTCATGCCATTGGAACGTTAAAAGCACATCCGAACGTAGGGTGTAACCGGCCCACGTATGAGTTCCCCTCACTCATTGGACAATAAACTTTGCTAGCAAAGACCTATTGAGGCAAGTGTAAACATATCCAAATCACTGACGTGGCCGATCACAGTATAGCCTGATTGGCACTCGTGTTAGGGGAACATTAAAAGCACATCCGAGCATGATCGTTGCCAGGGTTACCGATTGGCTCCCATGCTGGTAACACGCGAAAAGCAACATTCGAGCATGATCGTTGCCAGTGTCGCCTTACTGGCACGTGAAAAACAACATTCGAGCGTGGTCGTTACCAGTGCTGTCGGACTGGCTCCTGTGCATGTAGCACGTAAAAACACCTTTTGAGTATGGTCATTGCCAGAACTGACTGACTGGCTCTTATTCCAGTAAAATCACCCACTACACTCTGGGAGTGGTTGGCGTTAGGAAGGGTATCCAACTGTAGAAACTTTATTAGATCAGATTGAGCCTGGTGCAGCCTCTCGCTCACCAGTCCTCAGTCAAACCGTGCAACCCATGTCAGCATGGAAAGCGGAAGGTAAACGATGATGAGGATACAGATGAGAGACCATATAACTTATATTTGTTGTAAATTATTCACTCATGGAATTAATCGGACTTGACATAAGTATCTTCACAGAGGAGAGAAACCATATCACTATGATACATGTGGGAAAGCATTTTCTTGGAGTCATCACTTTACTCACAAATAGACAGGAAAGAAACCATGTCATAGTGGTGTGATGTCTGTGGTGAATGCATTTGTACAGGAGAGAAACCATATCACTATGAAATTTGTGCTAAAACATTCTCTACTCCCAAGAATCACTTCACTCCCCATGTATGCATCCATAGAAAACAGTGTCTGAATCAATGGGAAAATTTACCTCATGGTCAATAGAGTGTCATCATTGGAATAATTATTGTTGAGTAAATTGTTTCTCATATTAGAATATCTAGTAATTGTAGCGGCATAGAGTAAGGATAACCTACAGAAAATATCCATTCTGATATATTCCCAGTGAGGAGGACTAATGTAAGCACTCTACTTTGTATAGTTTTTGTCATATGGTGGTACATTTTGTTGAAGAAATTAATTCTTCTTATTTTTGTTTGTTAAATCTGGTAATTTTATCAATATTGTTATTTTAAAATATCTAAAATTATTGGATATTCCTTTGAGAGAACATTTAGAGACATAATTTTGTTACCAAACATTATGTATTACTAGCAGGACCCATGGAAATTCTGTAGTGTCAGCATATTTGAGAACATTATGGTAATATATTAATCACAAGCAGAGAAGTTCCACAAATTCATTTGAAATCCTGCCATTGAACTTAGAAGGTTTTGTTTAATTACCTTTTAATATGTTTGATAGACATAATGTGATTTATGGCTTAATGAAATAAGAGATGAATTTAAGAGATAAAACTTGTTCCCAACAACATGGTTCTGGGGTCAGTCCCACTGCATGGCACCTTGGGTAAGTGAATTCTATAGTCTTGTGAGTGGATTTGGTCGTTGGAAACTGAAAGAAGCATGTTGTGTATACGTAAGACTTGTGTGTGTCATTGTGTTTGTCCCTACCTCCATTGGACAACTGGTGTTTGTTTATATCCCTCACAACTAAGGTGTTCCAGCATGGCCGCAGAATGCAAAGACAGACGAAATACTACTAAGCATTTCGCTTGGTGTGCTAACAATTCTGCAGGGTTGATTAAATAAGTACCAGTTATGCACTGGGGTCGATGTAATCGACTTAATCCCTCCCCACAAATTTGAGGCCTTGTGCTTCCAGTAGAAAGGATTATTATCATCCTATAATGAGGGTAATGTCTGTCCTTCTGTATTCACATCAGGGTCAATCGGTTGGGCAGGTCAGCATGAAACTTTGTAGGGGTGTTCGGGGTGTCTCTAGGGTGGTTTATATATAGGTTTTGTCCCTCCCCACCCCCTATTTTCAGAGAAATTCCATCAAATGAGGTAACTTTGGCAGAAGGAATAGAGTGGCCTATACCCTCCTTCTGCTTGACCTCCTCCTTCTGCCCCTGTCCCTGTCCCACCCCCTACCCGAGTAATATCACCAACTGAGGCAGATTTAGCAACCGGAGGTAAGTTTTGTAAGAGGAATAGAGAGGCCTACCTTCTCCCGCAGAGATCAGTCCGGCCCTCTCTTCCTGCCCCTGCCCCGCTCCACACAACCCAACCCCTTCTCCCTCAATTGAGTAATATTGTCGATTGAAGTAACTTTGGCAACCTGGGCCTCCTACACTGAGTGTGAGAGTCACATCTCTCCTTCCGAACACATGAACAGTTTCGAAACATTGTTTACAAATTAATAGCTGATCAGTTCAGAAGGAGCGTGTCCACAGTCAACACTTTGGATTTTTACTCTGGTAACTTTTCCTACTTTGTATCATACTACGATGTATAAAACAGTGAACGACATGATATGCGTGCATTATATTACACGTTGATTAAAATGTAACAAAAGATTTTTACCCATCGGGACTACCAGTACACAAAATAGCTTTGAAGAAGGGTTGTCCGATTATGCTTCTTCGGAATTTTCACCCAGCTAATGGACATTGCAACGGAACAAGATACACTGTTACCGAACTTAACTCTCACGTCATCGAAGCAGGGATAGCAACTGGTCCTCACACAGGCAAACGTTTGTTTATAGCTCGGATACCTCTGATACCTTCAGATAGTCAGTTTCCATTTCAGTTACGACGCAGGCAGTTTCCTATCAAATTAGCCTTCTCTTTTAAGTCTCAGAGCCAGACTTTGGATCGTGTCGGTGTTTTTCTGCCCTCCCCTATGTTCACGCACGCCCAGCTGTATGTCGCGATGAGTAGGGGCAACGGATTCACCTAATTTGAAACTTAGTTGTGGACAAAGGGAGAATATTGTTTGCAAAGAGGTTTTGTAAAGATAACACCATGAAGGCGTTATGGAAATATTTACATATATGTTGTTCAATAAGGTACGCTATATAGTTTGGCACTATCAAATATAATGAATAAAAATAAGTACATTACAGCTTAAATTTTCTCGACTTGCACCCTGCTCTTATCACCCATCTCAGATGGGTAAGTTTGCTAGTTATTACAATTATTATTATTATTATTATTATTATTATTATTATCATTGTTGTTGTTGTTGTTGTTCAGTAGTTTTATTTTTATAACGTGCTTTCACTTCACTACCGAGCGCAGCTCTGTGTGCCTTGGGTATGTGCTGTGGTTTGCTGTGATGCTCTTATGTTTACTGTATTGAAAGTGTTTTGCGTAGAATGTGTGCAGTGCCCAGTAGTGCAATTTTCTCTATGTTATATATATTTGTAAGTCCTGATGTTTTCCTTATGTATTTGTCTGAATATTTTTTTTATTATACCTAACGCACCCACTAGGATAGGAATTGTTTCTGTTTTTAAATTCCACATTCGAGTTACCTCTATTTCCAGGTCTTTGTATTTTGAAAGTTTCTCCATTTCTTTTAGAGAAACGTTGTCATCTGCTGGTATTGATACATCAATTAGAAAGCATTTTTTCCTTCATGATTTTTGATAACTATATCTGGTCTATTTGCCTTAATTTCTCTATCTGTGTGTTTTGGCATATGCCAGAGTATGGTTGCTTTCTCATTTTCTGTGACCTTTTCTGGCGTGTGTTTATACCATCTTTTTTCTGTTGTTATTCCATAGTGTTGGCATAGCTTCCAGTGTATATAGGTCCCAGCTCTGTCATGTCTTGTGAAAATATTCCTTCTTAGCCAAGACTGGGCAGTCAGAGATAATATGATTTATTGTTTCTTGTCCATCGCCACATATTCAGCAGTTACTTGTTATGTTTCTTTTCATTATATGTTTTTGGTAATTTCTGGTGGGGAGGCTTTGGTCTTGTGCAGCAATTAAAAATCCTTCAGTCTCTGCTTTGAGTCCTGAGCTTCTCAACCATTGCTGGGATTTTTCTCTGTCTATTTCTTTTGCATTTAGTTTAGCCCAGTATTTACCATGTAGGGGCTTTTCTTGTCATCGTTTTATCATGGTCCATTGGTGGTCTAGCTTTAGTTTGGATTTCATTTGTTTTATAGCTTTTCTTCTTCTTCTTCTTCTTCTTCTTCTTCTTCTTCTTCTTCTTCTTCTTCTTCTTCTTCTTCTTCTTCTTCTTCTTCTTCGTATTTATTAGGTAGTATGATTTCTTGTTTGTATTTGTCAGCTTCCTTAAATACTGAAAACCGCTTTTTGTTTTGCTCGTGTTTTGTGGCTATTTCATTAGTTTTCCTTGCTTCTGAAGTAGGTATTTTTGCAGTCGTGTGGTAGTTATTTTATAGTAGTATTCCAGCTGTATAAGACCCACACCACCTTCTGTGCGTTGTATATATAGCCTTTCTATGTCAGATTTTGGGTGGTGCATCCTATATCCTGTCATTATTTTTCTTGTTTTCCTGATAGTTCGTTTAGTGTCCAGTTAAGGATATTGTAGCTGTAACTTATAACTGGGACGGCTAAAGTGTTAATACCTATTATCTTGTTTTTAGCATTGAGCTCTGTTTTTAGTATTGATCTAACTCGTCTATAGTACTCTTTCTTTATGTTTTCTTCCATTTGTGTGTGTTGTATCCTATCTGGTTCATTGATTCCTAAATATTTGTATGGCTGGCTTTCGTCTAATTCTGTTATTTCATTGGCTTTATCTGGTGTGATGTTGCTACTCTTAACTAGTTTTCCTCTTTTCAGGGTTGCTTTGGCACATTTTTCTAATCCGAATTTCATATATATTTCCTTGGTAAAGCCATGTACTGTCTGTAGTAGTGTTTCCAGCTTTTTATCATTTCTAGCGTATAATTTTAGGTCATCCATATATAAAACGTGGCTGACTGTTTTGCCGTAACATTTGTATCCGCATCCAGTTCTATTTAGCAATTCTGTTAAAGGTGTGAGTGCCAGGCAGAACAGGAGCGGAGAGAGCGTGTCTCCCTGGAATATTCCTCTTCTAATGGGGATGCCTTTCGTTTTCACGAGTCCCTCTTTTGTTTGGAGCTGTAGCACTGTCTGCCATTTATTCATAGAGTGCCTTATGTATTTTATGATAATTGGTGCCACCTTGTTTATGGCTAGTGTTTCGAGGATCCACGTGTGGGGAACACTGTCGAAAGCCTTTCGGTAGTCGATCCAGGCCATACTGAGGCCTTTCTTCTTTCTGCGGCTGTCTTCAGTTATGGCTTCATTGATCAATAATTGATCTTTACAGCCGTATGAGCCCTTGCAACATCCCTTCTGCTCTTCTGGAAACAGGTTGTTATTTTCCAGGTGCTTACTCAATCTCTGCGATATTATTGCAGTAAAAGCTTTGTAGATTGCAGGGAGACAGGTTATAGGTCTGTAG
Organism: Octopus bimaculoides; assembly: GCF_046866305.1. Taxonomy (NCBI): domain Eukaryota; kingdom Metazoa; phylum Mollusca; class Cephalopoda; order Octopoda; family Octopodidae; genus Octopus; species Octopus bimaculoides. The sequence continues at coordinate 6,516,283 of NC_142956.1, forward strand.
TTTTGTGGTTTCTCCGTTTCTGTGGATTTGGGAATTAAGATGATTTTCCCTTTCATGAGCTATTCAGGCATTGTCTCTGGCTCTGCTAGTATGTTGTTAAAGTTTTCTGCCAGCTTTTTGTGCATTCCTGTCAGGTGTTTTAACCAGAAGTTGGGGATCTTGTCGTGCACATGTGCCTTCCAGTTGCTTTGTCTTTGCAGTGCCTGGGTGACCTCTTCAGTTGTTATAGTGCTCCAGAGTTGCTCAGGTGCTAAGTTCGTTGTTTTAATGGTCCTTTTCTGGGCTTGTTGCTACCCCGACCATATTTGTTTCCAAAATTCTTCCACTTCTTCTGCTGTTGGTGCTGCAGTAATGTCTATTTTATTTTCCCCAGTACTTGGTAGAATTTTAGGGGGTTGGATTTGAACTGTTTGTTTTGTTCAAAGAAACGTTGGCGTTTCTCATACCGGCGGATCCTTTGTGTTTTGGCAAGGATATCTTGCTTTAGCTTTTCTTTTGCCTCAGGTAAGTCTTTTTCTGTCATGTATTTGTACAGTATTTTTGTTTTCTTCTTGTTACTTAGTTTGTTGATTGTCTACTAATTTCGTTGAGAATCTATAGATCTTTTCTCTTTTTTTTTTTAAATTTTGTTTTGGATATTATTTATCCACAAGGTCTGTTTGGGTGGTAGAACTCCTGTTCGGATGGGTTTGAGTGAGTATCCTGCTTCTTTTGTGGCTGCAGTGGCTGCCGCATATATTATGTCATTTAGCTCAGTGATATTGCCTGTTGTTTCTGTGTTTGTTAGTTCCGTGACGGCCAGGTTTATGCTATTTATTATTGATGTTGTTTTATTGTCAATTTTGATTTTATGGAGATATAATCTGTGGTCCATTCTAAGATCTGTGGTTTTCAGTTCTTTGGTTATTCTCATTTTCATAGTATCGTAATTATTAGGTTTCCCTTCGTTATTCTCAGGTTTTAGATTTGTATCGCCTTCCTTTTCATTCATATGTTTGTCTATGGTGTTGTGGATTGGTGCTTTTAGTACATTATTATACATCTTTACGGTCTGGGTTTGTTGTTTTTTGTTTACTTCGTTTTTGGCGGAAATGTTACGTTTGTCTTCGTGTTTAACTCTCTCAGTGTTTATATTGTTATTTGGCATTGTTGTGTGGCTGCTATCTAGATTTTCCTGATGTATTTTTCCTTTCAATTGTTCTATTTATATTTCTGATATTTTTTTTGGCTTTGAGAATATGTCTTCGCATCTTAACTAGTTTATTAGGGTTCATTGTTGTATTCAGGTCTTTATTTAGATTATTTTTCTTCCATATTTTATATGTATGTGTTGTTGCGTTTCGTTCTTTGGGTAGAGCACTGTTGTAAAATAAGCGTGTAGGATCAAAATGTATTCCTCATGTGTCCATTTATGCCGTTTTGGTTTTAATTGCGGGACATGAGGAACAGCGTCCGGCCCTTTATTTTGACGGTCATCATTTTCGGAGGGTACCGGCCCGTTCATTTCTGTTGTCAGATTGTTTTGCACGTGCACCTCTTCGTACTTTTTGCGTAACTAGTTTAAAGTACGCACTTCCCGGTTGTTATTCTTGGGTGGAATAATACCGGTATTATTTAATTCGTTTGTAATTTTTTTTGTACATGGTGTTTGGGGGCGGAGATGGTCTGTTGTTGATGTAACAAGCGTGTTTACGTGTGCTGTGCGAGCAGTGGAGATGATATCCAGTTAAAATACATCATTATATTTGGAAGAATAGAAATAAATTTCAATGAGTATTACTTACTCGGATATAGTCCAACCCTTTGTCAGCTATTTTTGGCTCCATGCGATGTCTTTATTTCCGATGTTTTTGGATAAATTTCGGAGCAGTGATTTATCGTTCTCACATCTTAAACGTCCCCGGTGTCTTGTTATTATTATTATTATTATTATTATTATTATTATTATTATTATTATTATTATTATTATTATTATTATTATTATTATTATTATTATTATTATTATTATTATTATTATTATCATGTCGAGCCGGCAGAATCTTTATCACACTGGGTGAAATGTTTAGCAGCATTTCATCCATTTTAATGTTCTGAGCTCGACTTTGCCTTTCATCCTTCATAAATTAAGTACCAGTTGAACACTGGGGTTGATGTAATCGACTCATCCCCTCCCCCTAAAACTGTTATCCTTGTGGCAAAATTTGAAACCATTATTATTATTATTATTATTATTATTGTTCAGTAGTTTTATTTTTATAACGTGCTTTCACTTCACTACCGAGCGCAGCTCTGTGCGCCTTGGGTATGTGCTGTGGTTTGCTGTGGTGCTCTTATGTTTACTGTATTGAAAGTGTTTTGCGTAGAATGTGTGCAGTACCCAGTAGTGAAATTTTCTGTATTTTATATATATTTGTAAGTCCTGGTGTTTTCCTTATGTATTTGTCTGAATATTTTTTTTATTATACCTAAGGCACCTACTATGTTTGGAATTGTTTCTGTTTTTAGATTCCACATTCGAGTTATCTCTATTTCCAGGTCTTTGTATTTTGAAAGTTTTCCATTTCTTTTAGAGAAACGTTGTCATCTGCTGGTATTGATACATCAATTAGAAAGCATTTTTTTACTTCATGATCTTTGACAACTATATCTGGTCTATTTGCCTTAATTTCTCTATCTGTGTGTATTGGCATATCCCAGAGTATGGTTGCTTTCTCGTTTTCTGTGACCTTTTCTGGCGTGTGTTTATACCATCTTTTTTCTGTTGTTATTCCATAGTGTTGGCATAGCTTCCAGTGTATATAGGTCCCAGCTCTGTCGTGTCTGTGAATATATTCCTTCTTAGTCAGGACGGGGCAGCCAGAGATAATATGATTTATTGTTTCTTGTCCATCTCCACATATTCTACAGTTACTTGTTATATTTCTTTTCATTATGTGTTTTTGGTAATTTCTGGTGGGGAGGCTCTGGTCTTGTGCAGCAATTAAAAATCCTTCAGTCTCTGCTTTGAGTCCTGAGCTTCTCAGCCATTGCTGGGATTTTTCTCTGTCTATTTCTTTCGCATTTAGTTTAGCCCAGTATTTACCATGTAGGGGCTTTTCTTGCCATCGTTTTATCATGGTCCGTTGCTGTTCTGGTTTTAGTTTGGATTTCATTTGTTTTATAGCTTTTCTTCTTCTTCTTCTTCTTCTTCTTCTTCTTCTTCTTCTTCTTCTTCTTCTTCTTCTTCTTCTTCTTCTTCTTCTTCTTCTTCTTCTTCTTCTTCTTCTTCTTCTTCTTCTTCGTATTTGTTAGGTAGATTGATTTCTTGTTTGTATTTGTCAGCTTCCTTAATTACTGAAAACAGTTTTTTGTTTTGCTCGTGTTTTGTGGCTATTTGTATTAGTTTCCCTTGCTTCTGGAGTAGGTATTTTTGAAGTCCTATGGTGGATATTTTATAATAGTTTTCTAGCTGTATAAGACCCCTGCCACCTTCTGTGCGTTGTATATATAGCCTTTCTATGTCAGATTTTGGGTGGTGAATCCTATATCCTGTCATTATTTTTCTTGTTTTCCTGTCTATTTTACATAATTCGTTTAGTGTCCAGTTAAGGATGTTGTAGCTGTGGCTTATAACTGGGACAGCTAAAGTGTTGATACCCATTATCTTGTTTTTAGCATTGAGCTCTGTTTTTAGTATTGATCTAACTCGTCTATAGTACTCTTTGTATATTTTTTCTTCCATTTGTGTATGTTGTATCCTATCTAGTTCATTGACTCCTAAATACTTATATGGTTGGCTTTCGTCTAGTTCTCTTATTTCATTGGCTTTATCTAGTGTTATATTGCTACTTTTAACTAATTTTCCTCTTTTCAGAGTTGCTTTGGCACATTTTTCTAATCCGAATTTCATATCTATTTCCTTGGTAAAGCCGTGTACTGTCTGTAGTAGTGTTTCTAGCTCTTTGTCGTTTTTTGCATATAATTTTAGGTCATCCATATATAGAAGGTGGCTGACTGTTTTTCCGTAGCATTTGTAACCGCATCCAGTTCTATTTAGCAATTCTGTTAAAGGTGTGAGTGCAAGGCAGAACAGGAGTGGAGAGAGCGTGTCTCCCTGGAATATTCCTCTTCTAATGGGGATGGTTTTCATTTTCACAAGTCCCTCTTTTGTTTCGAGCTGTAGCACTGTTTGCCATTTGTTCATTGAGTGCCCTATGAATTTTATAATAATTGGTGCCACCTTGTTTATGGCTAGTGTTTCCAGAATCCACGTGTGGGGAACACTGTCGAAGACCTTTTGATAGTCCACCCAGGCCATACTGAGGTCTTTCTTCTTTCTGCGGCTGTCTTCAGTTATGGCTTTATTGATCAATAATTGATCTTTACAGCCGTGTGAGCCCTTGCAGCATCCCTTCTGCTCTTCTGGAAAGAGGTTGTTATTTTCCAGGTGTTTACTCAATCTCTGCGATATTATTATTATTATTATTATTATTATTATTATTATTATTATTATTATTATTATTATTATTATTATTATTGTTATTATTATTATTATTATTATTATTATTATTATTATTATTTTATGTTTGACTTTTGTTTTGCATTTGTACAAGTTGGATCCAAGTCTCACCCAGAGACCTCAAGAGACAACAAGTTAGAAGTTCATGTAGGTGTTATGCCTAGGGTACCATATATTTGGATTTGTACAGTTTTGTTCAAGTGAATGTTTAAGAAACCATAAGAAAATTATGTGTTTGCTTTAAAATTTGAGATCACATAGACAGTATTTTACGTAGGATATGGGCAGTTCCCATGAGCACTATCTTTTGAACTTCAGCCATTTTGGGGTTCCCTGGTATCTGAGCTAGGTAGTAATCAGCCCGTTTCACTGTCATTCCCAGGGCACCTATGACAATAGGTATTGTTCTCGTCTTCAGATTCCACATTTTGCTAATTTCTATTTCAAGATCTTTATATTTGCTCAGTTTTTGGTAGGTCTTGACAGATACGTTCATATCGATTGGGACAGTCATATCAATGAGGAGGCATGATTTTTGTCTGAAGTCTTTCAGTATGATGTCTGGCCTATTTGCGTCTATCTTTCTGTCAGTTTGAATGGTGAAGTTCCAGAGGAGTGCAATGTGATCATTTTCAAGTACTGGGGAGGTTTGTGTTCCCACCAGTTTTTATCATGGGGCAAGTCCAGGTTTTTGCATATTACCCAGTGAATATATTGTGCAGCTCTATCATGCCTGTTGAGATACTCTGTAGGCGCAAGCAGACTGCACATGGAGACAACATGATCGATGGTCTCATTTTGTTGTTGGCATATATGACATAATGGGGAGCTGCCGTTCTTTAATATGTTGACCTGGTAGTTCTTTGTAGGTAGGCATTGATCTTGGGCTGCTATGATAAACCCCTCTGTTTCTGATTTCAAGCCAGAGGCCATTAACCATTGGTGGGTAAGGGCTTTGTCAATATCTGCATTATTCGCTCTCTTTGGGTATTTGCCATTCAGAGGTTTTCTATGCCATTTTTCAGTTATAATATCTAAGGCAGCAATTTTTGCACGGGTTTTCAAGCGCTTAGCTTTTTCTGCAGGTGTTTCTAGTTCGTCTAATTCTTGAATTTGTTGCAATTGGAATTCACTTAGATAGTCCTTTGCCTGTTTTGTTACTGAGTAAGATGCTTTCTTGCTTTCATGTTTTAAGACAAGTTTTAGCATCCAGTCCTCAGAGTTTTTCAGATAGGTGTCTAGGCCAATTGTGGCTACCTTCATTGATAATGCCAGCTGTAGAAGTCCTCGGCCTCCCTCTTTTCTTGGCAGATAAAGACATTCTATATCTGCCTTAGTGTGGTGCATTCTATGCATTGTCAACAGTTTTCCTATTTTTCTGTCAACATTACATATTTCAGTAATTGACCAGTTAACGATATTGAAACTCTAAGTCACGACTGGTATGGCTAGAGCATTGATCGCTTCGATCCTGTTTCTCGCGTTCAGCTCTGTCTTCAGTATTGCTCTCACCCTGCGATAACATTCTCTTCTAATCCTTTCCCTCATCACTGAGTGCTTGATATTGTCCCCTTCAATTACCCCTAGGTATTTGTAGCTCTCCGCTGGTTCTAACTCTTTTATGACATTTTGCTGGTCAAGGTTCACATTAGATGTATTTGTCATTTTTCCTTTGATAAAGGTAGCTTTTGCACATTTATCAAGGCCAAATTGCATCCTGATGTCATCACTGAATTGTTTAACAATCGCTAGTAGGCCTTTGAGTTGTTGGTCATTTTTTGAAAAGAGCTTTAAATCATCCATGTAAATGAGATGATTTATATTTTTATCAAATATTTTATAACCATACTGTGCATCATTGAGCAATTTTGAGAGCGGTATTAGGGCTAGACAGAAGAGGAGTGGTGATAGTGAGTCACCCTGGAAAATGCCACATGAAATTCTTACATCTCCAGCATTTAGAGATTCATTGTCATTGTTCAACATCAGTGTGGTTCTCCATGATCTCATACTTACAGATAAAAAGTTTCGCAGAGTAGGAGCTATTTTATACATTTCCAGACATTTCCTAATCCAGCTATGTGGTAGGCTATCAAAGGCCTTTTTATAGTCTATCCAGGCTATTGACAAGTTTTTGTGTCGCTTGTGACAATCTTCTAAGATCATCTTATTGATGAGTAGCTGATCTTTACAACCATAAGATCCACGTTTACATCCCTTTTGCTCATTAGGGAATATGCTACTTTCTATTAAAAAACTATAGGTGTACTCGGTTAGGACAGATGTTAACGTCTTATACATTGTTGTTAAGCAGGTTATGGGGCGATAATTTTTTGGTTCGTTTGTTTCCTCATTTTTTGGAAGCAGGAATGTTAAACCATTAACTAGCCAAGAGGGCATCAAACTAGGATTTTGCAAAACATCGTTGTAAAGTTTTGATAGCAGTTCATGGCTTTCTGGGAAGGCATTCAACCAGAAGGTAGGGATTTTATCCTTTCCTGGAGACTTCCATTTGCTTGACCTCCTGAGAGCAGATCATATATCTTCTACCTTGACCCCCTCCCACTTTTGCTCCTCTAAGGAGTCTAGGTTTGTAGATATTCTATCAATCCAAGGGGCCTTTTCATTGTGTGTTTTATCTTCTGCCCAGATTTTATTCCAAAATTCTTGCACTTCTTTTGATGGGACAGACTTTATTGTTACTGGTGTTTTCCCTATCTTCCTGTAGAAATTTTTGGGGTTATTTTTGAACATGTTATTATCTCGGAAGAATCTAACACGCTTTTCATACCTTGCTATGCGGGCAACTTTAGCACATACCTTTTGCTTGATGGTTTCTATGATGGCATCAATGTCAACTATGGTTTTCATATTATATTTTTTCTTTAGTTCTTGGGTCTTTGTAGGTTTGATACTCTTGTCAAATTTAAGGTTTTTCAAACATTCTATGTCAGATCTAAGCAGCTTAATTTGGTGTTAAATGCGTTCTTGCCAAGAAGGCTTTTTGTGCGAGTGTTGTCTTTTTCTAATCTTTTCACCACTTAGAATCGTTGAGATTCTTGCGGATGCATAGTACAGGTGGTTGAGATCTGTAATATCAACATCATTAGCTGAAATTATATCCTTAAGTGCAAGGCGGATTTTACCAATTATTTTCAGATTTTGGTTAGAATTGCGAATTTTGGGGAGAGTGTCGCGTTCATTCATACTAGTTTCTTTAATTTTCAGCCATTCAATCATGATTTGCTTTTTTAGATCATGTAGTTCTGTTGCGTCGATTTCTGTATGACTTTCTTCATCTATTTGATTTTCACCTGCCTTAGTGTTTATGGTTGGTTCAGAGAGTATTTCACTTTGCCTATCAGTTACCTTAACTCTTTCAATCATTACTGTATTTTCATCAGCCTTGGGCTGGTTTATAATTATTTCCTCTGTAGTATCTTCTTTAGCTGCAGTTTCATTCTTTTTATCCCTTACTGCTTGTTTAATTTGGTCAATCTCTACTTCAGTTAGTAATTTTTTTTCTTAATGTTTCTTCTGACATTGGGAAGTTTGTTACTGTCTATGTAGGATCTTACTTCACGGTGTTTCTGTCTCCAGTTTAAGTAGGTTTGTACAGTATTAGATTTATCTGTGGGGAAATATATGGCATGGTAGAAGGCTGTAAGAACTTCTTTATTATCTTCCCTAGACCATTTTTCATTCTTTTTCTTTTGGTTATTTGATGACGAGCATGGATGGCCATCTGTTGGAGTATTCCGGTTGTGGGGTACTTCCAGCTCCTGTGTGTCGGGAAGATTTGAACTAGTAGCAGATTTCTCGTCTCGGATCTGGTTCATTATCCGAGTAAGTGGTCCTTTATAATCCGGTCTATGACCATTCCGGTTTATATTTTGTTTTATTAACAGTGAGGCATAACAAGCTTCGACGTTGACGCTAGGGGACGGGTCTGTCTGTTTAGGGTAAATTTTTTGAGACAACACCGTCTCCGAGCTCTCGTGACGTAGCTTCTTAAGGCTAGCAGATCTATTTCGAGTAAGTGGCCCTTTGTGATTCGGTCGATGACCAATCTGGTTTGTGATCTGCCTTGTTATCATTGAGGCATGACGAGCTTTGGCGTTGACATTAGGGGACGGATTTGTCTGTTTAGGGTCAGTTTTTTGAGACAACACCGTCACCGAGTTCTCAGCATGTAAACATTGCTCGTAGCGTAGTTTTTTAAGGCTAGCAGATCGGTATTCATCTGTATTTTTTTTGTTGATAGATTTATCTCCGGGCATAGTGTATTTGTGTGTGTGTGTGTGTGTGTGTGTGTGTGTGTGTGTGTGGCGTTTTAAACTTATGAATGGTTCACTGTCTGTGTTTGTTCACAAAATGAAAATAAATAAAGAAGAAAAAAAGTTTTGGTTTTGCTTCGTTTGTGATATGTGTTTTCGTATGCGTGAGTGTGTCCTGTGATTTTCACGTAGTTGTGTAAACATTAAGATGCATGTGTAGTTCTATGGGTATCAAAACGTATATATCATTGTGTACACGTTCGAGTGTATGCGTAATTATTCAATATATGTACTTACTATTTTGTTCCATTTCTTTTTTATATAGTTTGTAAACTTTCCGGTGTTGGTTTTGCGTGTGTGATCGCACGTGTTTCATTGAGACATCGTGCATAGGAGGACCTGTGCTTTGTATGGCAGTGAAATTTCATTTTTTAAGAATAAAAAATATTAAAAAAAAAAAATTATCTTCGTTAAAAGACCGCTTCCTTCAAATCTTCCACCGGTTCTTTTGCCCAATTCCATCGATGTTATTGGATTAGATTTGTTTTTGTATAGGGAGCCCGGTGTAGCACATCCATGTTGTTATTCAGCCCGGTGCTCTGTTATTCAGCCCGGTGCTCTGTTATTATTATTATTATTATTATTATTATTATTATTATTACCATTATTAAGGCAGTGACCTGGCAGAATCATTAGCACGCCGAGTTACATGCTTATGTTTTGTATTAGTAGCAGTAGTATTAATTATTTATGGTTATATTCGGAATTGGGGTTTTCATGAATGATCCTTCCTTTGTCTTTCAAAATTAGTCATAAATATTCTTTTACCATTCTTTATTATATGGAGTGATGGCTATTTTCGGCTTAGTTTCGGATTTAGAATTCTTATAAAGTATGTTTCTTTTGCATTTCATAGTTGAACATTTTCATCGTTTATTTTGTAAAATGGGAATATTTAAAATTTTCCGTATGCACAGATATCTAGATGTTCACCGCATGGAATATTCCTAAGAGATGAATCCCTAATTCGTTGTTTAGTTACCTTCTTGTCTCCCCAATGTAGTTTTCATTTCATTGTGGACATGTGACGCAGTAGATGAAGTTTTCTCTTTTGCAATTCATGTTTGCATTCACTATATTCCTTCCCATTCTTGAATCTCTTTGTTGTCCCTTGCTCAATTAATTCACATGTCCCACAACTGGGGTTTGCACAGATGGTTACTTGAATCATTTCTTTTTCAAATGTGAATCTCACCTTTGTTAGAAGTCGCTTGAGGCTGGGTAGTTTTCTACGACTATTGATAATTTGTGCATTTTCATTATTCGTAGGAGATTTCACGATAGATGCACAATTGGGAGGTATCGTTTGGCTGAGTGCAGGGTGTCGTTGTTTCTAGGATTGTGGGTGATTACAAATGGAATATTTATATTTGTACTTTTGTTCCCACAAGTAACCTGAGTGTCTCTCTATAAGATAGAGATCGGTATTTCCACGGTGAATTAAGATGTTGGTGTATTTTTGTTTCTGAAGGAATATATTCAGTTCTTATTTCTTTATTGCCCACAAGGGCAATAAAGTCTGTCATACCGGCCATGACGAAGGGAAATAGCCCTGAAACTCGAGTCGCCTTTATATATATATATATTTATATTTATATATTTATATATTTGATCCCTTATATTGAACACTCAATATTTCATCTACATTCAATACTTTCTTTCATGGTGCCATCCATTTTTATTTTATTTTATTTTATATTGTATATTGTATATCATATTATATATTGTATATTCCATATTCTATACCCCACATTAGTTCTGCAGGAATATAAATAAAACATAAAAAACAGACAGTGTTGGAACTCTTTTAAGCAAAATAATATGTATATATATATATATATATATATATATATATATATATATATATATATATATATATATATATAAAAGCCCAACAACTGTTCTACTTTATCTGTGTAAAATGTGGGTAAAGAGGTATATTTCCTATTTAGTATTGGGGAAGTTTCATTTATAATGACGTACTCCCGTATTTGTCTTAGAGTTAGGTCTTTTGGGTGCTTGGATAAGATGCGGATGTCAAGTTGATCCAAGTTGCCTCCATTGTGGACTTTGGCATGTTGGTAGAGTATGGAGGACTGTTTTTTGTCGTCATATTGTCTCATATGTTTGTTTAGCCGTTCTGCAATGCTCCTAGATGTTTCACCTGTGTATGTCATATTCTGGTCTTTACAAGCACTTTCCATGCATTTTTTGCTGTAAACTACATTTCTATTTCTGCAGTTAATGCAAGGGCTAATCCTACATTCCATGCAGTTATCATTTGTACATATGGTATTCACAAAGGGGTACGTCCTACATAGTTGTGATCTGATGGAGTTCCCTGGCTTTTCAACAATCTTAAAGTTTGGTTTTGGACGCCTTCAGAGCTTTTCTAAACCTACGCGCTAGTTTTCCATGGGCTGTGGTCTCTACAAACATCACTCCTTGATATCTGTCGGTTTTATACCACGTGTTCGCTTTGTTGGCTTTGTCACAAATTCTTTGTATCCTATTCCATTCTTTGTTTCTATATCTAGGGCAGGTACCGCTGGTATCATTACTTATAATCTTATCTAACCTCTTTCTAGCTCCCCTGTATACTCGAGCCCTATCTTTCTGATCATATCCAGAGAACCGCATGTGGTGCATGAAGTTCTGTATATGTTTTTTCGTTTCATAGGGTTCGCATAGTGGGGAGATATTGTTCATTATCCTAAGTCTGCTATCAGTATGTTAATTTTCATGCCGTGTGACAAAGTTGAGTTCTTGTGAACAACACGTCTTGAAGCTATGGGTTTCATATAATATGAGTGGAGGAGCTGCACTCTATTGTTCACAGTCTCTAACTAAAGTTCAGTAACAAATACCAGGAGCCTATTGTTGGGGTGTTTAGTCGGGTGACCTATAGTTACCTTGATACTTTGGTGGATGGAGTTAGCTATTTCCTGGATGCTCTCCATTACGTTCCCTTCTGTTTCTGCATGAACGTCACTAGAGTTGGTCCTAACTATGATATATTCCTACCAGAACACTCGTTGTTGAATAAAATATTTACTTGGTTCGATAATTTTGAGACGTAATTCCTTACACAATTGTGAATATCCTTTGTATATTATCAATATAGTGACAATCCCACATATAGATACATATAAACACACACACACATTCGCAAATATGTGTGTGCGCGTGTGTGCATACAGACATATGCGCAGGCATTATATAATTGTATAAAATCATACATTATATATAACTTTGTAAATTTTATTGCATTTGAGAACAAATGAAATAGCTGCAAATTAGTGACTTTTCTGCTTTACATCCTGGTTACACCCAAGAAATATCCGCCTCACACACTTGCTCACACAAAAACACACACTCATACACACAGACGTGTGTGTGTGTGTGTGTGTGTGTGTGTGTGTGTCTGTGTGTCTGTGTGTGTGTGTGTCTCTGTGTGTGTGTGTGTGTGTGTGTGTGTGTGTGTGTGTGTGTGTGTGTGTGTCTGTGTGTGTGTCTATGAATATCTCTATGTGTACTTACGAATGTGACAACTTTGTCACTATGCAGTTGCACTATATTCGGGGTTTTGTATAAATTTCAATGCCAAAGTTTGGTACAAATCATTGTAGGGTCATCCAGCCATATTCTGCCGAACATCTTCTCCGGTGTGTATGAGTATATATATATATATATATATATATATATATATATATATATATATATATATATATATATATATATATATATATATATATATATATACATACATATATATATATATATATATATATATATATATATATATATATATATATATATATATATATATATATATACATACATATATATATATATATATATATATATATATATATACATACATATATAGTTAAGTGATGAATATTTCAGAAATTGCTGATTAATGTGTTGAGTGCAGCTCATGCGCTTAATAATGTCTTATATACACAAAGCAAAGTCTATAGATTCTGGAATATATACATTTTACTTATGCTTTCCATGCAAGATTAGCGTGTCTCTTATGTTTATTGCATCCACCGTGTGTATTTTTATAGTGAGTACACTGTGGTTTCGAGCGATAGCTCTGATATTAGCAAGTGGCATTTCAATAGCCTTCTGTATTTTATCTATCTATCTATATATATATATATATATATATATATATATATATATCATTAATATAAGCAGCAATTTGCAATGTTTCGCCGAAAAGAAGAATTATAGTTGCCACTAAATGTGGCAAGGTTTTTTAGGAAACACATATATTGCTGGAAATGAAGGCTAAACCACTGTCTCTCATCCTGCATATATATATATATATATATATATATATATATATATATATATATATATATATATATATATATATATATATATATATATATTTGATCCTTTATACTGAACACTCAATATTTCATCTACATTCAATACTTTCTTTCATGGTGCCATCCATTTTTATTTTATTTTATTTTATATTGTATATTGTATATTATATTATATATTGTATATTCCATATTCTATACCCCACATTAGTTCTGCAGGAATATAAATAAAACATAAAAAACAGACAGTGTTGGAACTCTTTTAAACAAAATAATATATATATATATATATATATATATATATATATATATATATATATATATAAAGAATAATAATAAATGGAGCAAAACGCATATAATCAATAAGTTCCTTTAAAGGAATTAGAGGAACTTATTCATTATATGCGTTTTTCTCCTTTTATTATTATTCTTTATATCTACTCAAAATACATCACTTTAACATGGAATTTCTACTCATTAACCGGATATGGTATCCCAGTTTTTGTGTGATTTTTGCTACCCTGGTAACTATTAACATACTTGCATTATCGAAGTTTTTCAACCAAGATAATATTACAATGTACATAAATTAAAATAAATAAATATATATATATATATATATATATATATATATATATATATATATATATATATATATATATATATATATATATATATATATATATATATATATATATATATATACATATATATACATAGTAATGTCTATTTGCCAAATTTGTCAAATGTTCAAGTATTAAAGGGAAGATATCATTTATGGAAGTTTTAGTTATCAAGGGAAATATTTCCAAATTATACTCAGAAACACGTCTAATCCAGATAAATAATTTTTTCTGAAATGCTTTCATTTTATCATTAGATATCGAAATATTTTCTTCATTTCTTTGCATGCTAGTATTCAAAACATTGAGGTGCGATGAAGTATATCAACCAAATAGACTAATCTACTAATCCCTTATTTACTTCGAAAGAGCTCGCAAAAGTGGCTTTGCTCCATTTTTTTACAAAAACTTCAGTACCTCTTGACGTAGCTCATACACGATTGCGTATTTCCCCCTTTGAAAGCCACTTCATCTCTGTGTGCAAAAGTAGGTGTCTGTGTTGAGAATCCATATCGATATAAAACTGCACGAATAAAAGTCATATTACTGGTATTGTTTTTATATCATTTACAATCTTTACAACTTGATTCAAACTTTCTCTTAATTTTTCTCCTCATGATTTTGCCATCAATGCTTCTCTGTGAAGAAAGCAGTGAGTTAACGCAGCCTACCATTCATGGAGCTTCATCTGTACAAACCGGACACGTGGCGTCCATATTTGCACAAGTAATTTGCACAAGCCTTTTGCACAGGTAATTATTCAAAATGTTGGAAACATCTTCGCCCTTTGTAAACACATTTAATTCTTTGCAAAAAAGAAATTAATTTACGATTTGATCATCATCAATGAAACGAATAAATGCTAAGAGCTGTGTTTTGTTGGTGTTGTCTGTTGACTCATCAATTTGTAATGCAAAATCTGAATACGGAAGATTATTACTACAAGCATTTTCTCGATATTAGATGACATTTCTAGAATACGTCTGTGGAGAGTATCGTTAGACGGAGGGATCTTATTCATTTCCTTTGCTGCTTTATTTCCCAGCATTGTCTTCACAATATTCTTAAACGCAGGCAGAATGAGTGATTCGCCAAAGTATGAGCTTTCATATATTTTTTACTCTTACATCTGAAACCTCGTTAGATGCGATTTCAACCTTTTTCAGAAATCGTCATTATACCTTCGAAAGAAACCATAATATCGTCTGCATTTCTAACAATCATTTGAAATAAGTTATCGATTTACCCTGTACACGAGAGTGCTTGGTTTTAACACACATGCCCAGTTTACTAGGAACCAGTGATTCGTTTCACATTTTACGTCCACATATTGAACATAGCGGCAAAAGATCATCATAGTTTCAAGTCCAGTGAAAACCAAATCCTAAATAACTTCCGTCATATTTGCGAGTAAACCTCGCTTTGGCTCTCTTACTGGAATTGTTTCTGCTGTGTTCACTTCCGGAATAACATTAACGTTTTTGTTTTAGAAATCTATCTATTTTTATGGGCGTTTATATTTATCTGCAACTTTTGCGTATCGTTTACTTTTAACAAATGTAAAAATATACTGGGCTAAAATTTCATAAAGTATTAAAGCTTTTAAATGGGTAGATAGATATATTAGTTACAGAAACGTGTCACAAATCGTTGTTATTTGCGCCTATGTGTATATATGTATATATATATATATATATGTGTGTGTGTGTATATATATATATATATATATATATATATATATATATATATATGTATATATATATATACATATATATGCATGTACATATATATATATGTATGCGCAGGAGTGGATGTATGATGTGTAAAATATTTCCCTATCACATTGTTCCAGGTTCAGTCTATGCGTGTCACCTTAGACAAGTGTATTCTACTAGCCTCGTGTCCAGCAAAGACTTCTGTGAGGATTCGTTACGCGGAGACTGAAAGAAGTCCGTCGGATATGCGTGTGTCTGTATCTGTGTGTTTGAGTCTAGATTTGTGCTCCTGGCATGCACATATATATATATATATATATATATATATATATATTCATATATATAGGGAGAATTCATGTATGTATGTATATACGGATAGATGGATGGATGTATTTGTGTGCATGTGTTTGTCCCTCTACCATTGATTAACTCCGATGCTGGTGTTACTGTCCCAGTAACTTACCAGTTCGATGAAGGATCGATAGAATATTTCGATTGTTATGACTAAATCCGGTGCTCTAGCATGGCCCCTCTGAAATGACTTATGTATGCATAATGTTGGAAAGTGACCCACGAGTTGATATGTAGAAGGAAAATTATCATGAAATACATTTTATAACAGTTAGTAGTTGTTTGTATCTTTTCGACTTTTTCAAATAAGCGTAAAAGAATGGTGGATATTAATTAAGAAGAGAAATTAAATTGAAGGAAAAGTAAAATAAAATTAAAGTTCGGAAACTGCAATAATCTTGTTAATCGTTAGCTTTTAATTTTTATTTCTTCAATGCATACTTTTAACTTACGCATCTGTTTCTAGCATTTTATTTCTCCTTACTGACCACTGAACTAAAGTTAGATATTCTTTCTGACCATGCTGGAACTAGAATTCATCTACTTAATTACCCTCTAATAGCCATAAATGCCTCCCTTCTCCATTTTACCAAAACTGACATCCCATCCGTGACGAGGAATAACACTGGCCTCTTA
>NC_142956.1:6540282-6552782 GCF_046866305.1 Octopus bimaculoides
ACAAGGATACCTTTCCTGTCGAAACCATCGATTATTTCTGAGAGAGACAAGGCTACTTCATGGCTGGGAATGTTGATGGTGGTGGTGGAGTCGGCTAGAAAGTGATGTGGAAATACAAAGGATGTCGGTAAGTCTGTAAGTAACTAATGAATATCATACGTAGAATGTGAAGGTACTAGAATGTGTATATGAATGTATGTTTGTACGGAAGTACGTACGTACGCATGTATGTATGTATTTTGGATGTATGTATGTATGTATATTTTATTCTCTGTATCCATTATCATGCATATATTTGCATATCTAGACATGTATATGTATATTTAAATGATAAATGGCTGGAAAGATTTAGATTTTAGCAGATCCCGTGGTGGCCTGGATCTGTAGTCTTCGAATCAGCTTTCTCCTTTCTGGTTTTGGGAAGCCTAACTTCTCGAGATTAGGCAGTGTGTTGCATATCCCTGTGCCCCAATAGATACAGATTACATGTTTAAATTTATACGTTAACTTATAATATAATAGGAAGTATAACTGGGACCATAGCACGGTTTTTCATTTTATCTATTTTCATTCTTCAATAATTTCTTTACTACTACTACTACTACTACTACTACTACTACTACTACTACTACTACTACTACTACTATTATTATTATTATTGTTGTTGTTGTTATTATTATTATTGCTGGTGTTGTTGTTGTTGTTGCTGGTGTTGATGTTATTATTACTACTACTACTAGTCTCAATAATATTAATACGCTAAACTTTTGTACGTACCTGTAGTGTGTGTCACACTTCAACGAAGGGGAAAAGCGAGAATGAGGAGAAGAGTGACGAAGTAAGAGAGAAAGAGAGAGAGATATTGAAAGAGAAACAGAGAGAGTGAAAGAGAAACAGAGAGAGCGAAAGAGACAGTAGGGGTGACAGGGTTCATCGCAAGAGAAGAAGCTACATACATACATACACTGTTAAATCAAAAGCAGGAAAGAAGAAGGACACAAAGGAAGTGAAAGAGAAAGTGAGAATGAAAGAGACAGTAGATACTTTAATCAGTAGATACGTAGACACAGCAAATATTGGATGTCAATTTCACTTTTGAAGACAACTAGAACAATTCCAGTCATTGGCAGAGCAAAACGTAGGAAGAAATAGAGAGAAAGAAAGGGAGAGAGAGAAAGAGAGGGAGAGAGAGAGAGAGAAAGAGAGAGAGAGAGATGAACAATTCGTTATGGTTTATCTTTGTGGTCTATCTGACACTGTCTGTTTGTCTGCCTCTCTCGCTAGTATGTGTTTGTGTATGTGTCTGTATGTATGTGTATGTATGCATGTATATATTCATGTATTTGTGTGTGTGTTTGTGTCTCCGTTTGTCCCAACACCACCATCACCACCACCACCACCACCACCACCACCATCACCACCACCATCATTACTTGAGAACTGATATTGTTGCGTTTACAAGATATAAGTCCAGGGGTCAATTTCTTCGATTAAAGAGCGGTGCCCTAGCATGACCACCGTCAAGTGACTGAAACAAGTAAAAGAATAAAAGATTACCAGAAAAACCGTTCCATACCACTCCTTAAAAAGTCCATTTCAATACAATGGCCCTTCTCTCTCTCTTTTACCACATCCATCTCTCTATCTGTCTGACTATCAGTCTATCTATCCATCTCTCTATCTGCCTGTCTATCTATCTATCTGCTTATAATCTTCCGTTGTCTCCAAAGCCTCACCCCAAAAAACAAAAAACAAAACAAAACAAAACAATGTTCAGTTATAAACAGCCCCCCCCCCAACAAAAAAAACCTCTTTTATATAAATAAGCAAGATCACTGTAATTTCACAGAATTATCTTTGACAAGTTCGAAAGACGAACGAAAGGGCTAATATATGTATAAAATAAATGAAAGAAGTTATTCCAAACGACGTTTTTTTCAATATTTAATTCTGTACATCACACGTAACACTCTGCACAAATATATGTATATGAATGTATATATGTATATATATATATATATATATATATATATGTGTGTGTGTGTGTGTGTGTGTGTGTGTGTGTGTGTGTGTGTGTGTGTGTGTGTGTGTATATATATATATATATGTTAAATCTCTGAACGAGGTGTTAACAGTAACTGCACGATATATACATATGTATGTATAATATTGATAAAGCTGAGGGTGATGATGATGATGACGACGATGATGATGTTTGTTTACTACTACAGTACTGCGTCGTTGCAGTACTGCACTACTGCGTCGTTGTTATTGCATTAAAATTCTGATACATTGTAGTAGTCGAGACGAACAAAACAGTGACAGGTTTCTAAAGTATGTTCTAAATGTTAAGTCAAGTGGAAAACAACAAAAGGTTGGTCTTAAAATAGTCAACAATTCTATTCTCAAAGTATTTCACACAACTCTCTCCCCTAAGAAATTAGCATTATTTACCTTTTGTATAGTGTTGACCCAATAAATATCACATGCACATACATTCATAATACATACATACATACATACATTTTTTGTAGTTGCCTTCTTTTTCTTGTTCTTGTTCTTGTTCTTGTTCTTCTTCTTCTTCTTGTTCTTCTTCTTCTTCTTCTTCTTCTTCTTCTTCTTCTTCTTCTTCTTCTTCTTCTTCTAATTCTTCTTCTTCTTCTTCTTCTACGTATTCTCCTTCTTCCTCCTCCCCCTTCCTCTCCCTCCTCATCTTTTTCCTTTTCTTTTCTTCATTTACTTAGTTTTCTACATCATCGTCATCTTTTTCTTGAAATTCTTCGTCGTGTCTTACTTACCTTTCTTCTTCATTTTTTCTACTTCTTTATTTTCATCTGCTTCTTCTTTTTCCAATCGCTTCCCCCTTTGCTATTTTATTAATTATTCTTCTTAAATTCATCTTCATTATCCTCACATTCATTCATCACAATCATCGCCATCGGCATCCGTGTCATCATCATCATGATCAGCCTCTCCACAATCTTGGCCACCACCATTATCCTCATCATCAACATCAGCATCACCATTATTATCCGTATGAATATCATTAGCACAAACAACTCCATCATCATCATCATCGTAATCATCATCATCATCATCATCATCATTATCATCACCACAGAAATAGCGTCATTACTATCACTAACAGAGTCCTCGTAGTTTTTACCGTTGACTACATATCCACTTCCTCAATCAACTCCATCACCACCACCACTACCTCCACCACGACCTCCCACACCATCACAGTCATCGTGACAACTACCATCACATACCCTACTTCATCATCATTACCATCATCATCATCATCCTCTTCGTTGTCATCATCATCATCATTATCAACTTCATCATCAATTTCTACTTCGTCGGCTCAACGTTTTATTCTTCACCTTTTTCAACTTTATATTGTCAATCTGCTTCATATTCTTCATATGCGTCTACGACTACTTTTCCGCTATCATCATTATTATCGAACATTCTGTCCCTGTCATCATCACCATCAACATTCCCATTAGGATTATTATTTCTTTCAATCTTTAACGGATTAAATTTGCTCGTCCTTCCCTTCACCATTAACATCCTGCATTCTCATAAAATACCGCAATCATATCAACAATCTTCTTCATCATCATTATCATTGTCATAATCGACAACAGAAACTTCACCACCATCATCATCATCATCAATACCATGTTCATCATCACTATAAACATACAAATCCCCATTCATCTGTGTGTATCAGTCCTTATGGATATTATGTCTGGTGTTTATGTTAAATAACATGCTTCAATACCGCCTGCACATTTAGAACTTGATCATTTATAAAATTCTTCTTGTTTCTTTACTTTTCTTTTCTTCTACTCATTTCTCATCTCCTTCTTCTTCTTCTTCTTTTTCTTTAACTTCTACTTCCATTTCAATTTCATCTCAATTTCCTCGTCTTTCTCTTCCTTGTCCTTCCTCTTCCTTCTCTTCCTTGTCCTTCTACTTCTTCATCATCTTCTCTCCTATATTTTCTCCTACACAATCTTCAGCCTCATATTTTTCTTCATATTATCCTTCTTTTTTCCACTCTTCTTCACTTTCTTCTTCTTCCTTTTCTTCCTCTACTTCCAATCACACTCTTTCTTCTCCTTCCCATCTCTTTATTTCTTTTCATCATTTTAGTTTTCTTCTCCATCTACATATTCTCCTTCTTCGTTTTCTTATTCTACTTCCTCTTCTTATTATCTTTATTCTTGTTGTTTTCATTGTTGTTTTTGTTCTACCTTTCTTCTTTTTCTTTCTCTTCTCCTACTTCGTATCTTTCTGCTCTTCGTCTTCCTTTTCTTCTTATTCTTTTTCTTTTTCTTTGTTCATTTCTACTTGCTCATGTTTATTTTCTATTTCTTCTATTTTTCGTCTTCTTCATATTTTCCTTAAACTCTTTCATATTCTCGTTCTTACCATTCTTCTTCATTTTCTTCTCCTTCATTATCAATTTATTCGTCCCCATCATCATTACCGACATTATTCTTTTCCTCAGCCGTCAACATTGTCAAGTTCATCATCAACCTTATCATTAACTTCATTCATTGCCACAGACTACCGCAATAAGTTCGCTTTATCATCAAATTCATTCATTACCATAGACTACCGCTGTAAGTTGCACAAACTTGAACGACATCATCATCATTATCAGCTTCCACAGAACAGTAATCAAATTTTCGTGTCTCCTATAGTCTAAGTCCTTACTCGAAATATGTTATATGTTGCCACAAATCTGTCCCATAAAAGTTCATTTTATGTCAATTTTATGTTCCAGGGATTTGAGGTATAATAATCTGAATGAAATCAAAGCTGAAACATTCCAAAACCTGTCCAGTTTAAAAACTCTGTAAGTTGAATCAGTCTTCATTTATAGTATATCATTGATGCTATATTTTTATATCCTTTACTTGATTATATGATCCTCCACCAGTTTGTCATTATTTGTAAAAGCCTGTTAAAGAGTATAATATATGGCATATAGGACAGTGTGTGACTATAATATATGGCATATAGGAAAGAGTTAGACTATAACATATGGCATATAGGAAACTGGGTGACTTGAAAGGAAAATGTTCTGTACATGCATACACATGCGTCTGTACGAGAAGTCGTGCATTCACATACGATT
The DNA here is from genome assembly GCF_046866305.1 of Octopus bimaculoides. Lineage (NCBI taxonomy): Eukaryota > Metazoa > Mollusca > Cephalopoda > Octopoda > Octopodidae > Octopus > Octopus bimaculoides. The sequence goes on from NC_142956.1 coordinate 6,545,438, forward strand.
GTAACACGATGTGCATAATATGTACGGTGATTACCACTAGATCGATGCTAATTAACATCCTTAAATATCACTTGTAATTGTATATTTAGAAGAAGATTATTCATACACTAATTCTTGTTCGTCTTGTTCTTCTTCTTCTTCTTCTTCTTCTTCTTCTTCTTCTTCTTCTTCTTCTTCTTCTTCTTCTTCTTCTTCTTCTTCTTCTAATAATAATAATAATACTAATTATTATTATTATTATTATTATTATTACTATTATTATTATTATTATTATTATTATTATTATTATTATTATTATTATTATCATTATTATTATTATTATTTCTATTTCTACGCCTTGTCTCTAATCTACTTCCACTTCGTCATCATCATCATCATCATCATCATCACCATCATCATCACCATCATCTGTTTTTCTTCATCGTCTTCGTCTCCTTCTACTTCTTTCCCATCTTCTCCGTTTTACTCTTTTCTTTCTTTTTCAACTAATGTTTCTACATTACCGTCATCTTTGTTTGAAATTCCTCCTCTCGTCTTCCGATTCTTCTTCATTTTCTTGTTTCTCTTTTGTTCTTCTTCATTTCCACAATCGATATCAGCATCATTATCAGCATCACCGACAACAGAAACTTCACTACCAACATCATGAACATCAATATCATGTTCATCATCACTATAAACATGCAAATCCCCATCATTATCAGAATAATCAACATTAACAACATCAACCCCATCATTAGCACCAATAACATCTTCGTCATTAACACAACCACCATATATTCCTCTCCTTTGTTTCATGGTTACATTCGTCACTACTCGCCACCTAACGTTAACACTATCATCATCATCAACATAATCATAGTTGTAATCCACTTTTATTCTCATCCATCATCTAATTATTTACTCTTACTATTTAATATTCTATCACAAATAAGTTCCATAAATGTACTTATCTCAATTTTATGTTTCCAGGGATTTGTACAGAAACAATATCAAAAATATCGCAGAAGGAGCCTTCCGACATTTGTCCAGTTTAACAAGTCTGTAAGTTAAATCGGTCTTCTGTTATAGTATTTCATTGACGATATAATTCTAAATATGTAATATCTTCGCATCGATCATTTTACGCTCCCACACCTGTGTTTCCAAATATGTAATTTATTGTTTCTGAATGTCTGTGAATGTGAGTGCCAGTCTATTTCGTAGATTTCGGTTATATTATAGTGTGATACTTGAGAGAGAACATTAAGTGCATGCCTTTGTGCATGACTTTCTGTATGCATGTGTATATGCCAGTGTATTGAAGCCCGTGTGTGATACGGTATGTATATCCTCTACAGTGCTTGTCTCTACATAAACACTAAATAACAACCTTGATTAACCCTTCTAGAAGGAGATTTAGGAGTGGATTTGTGATGCACTAATTTTGAAAAATAATGTTTACTTGTTTCTGTTGCTGTTATTTTAATAGTAATTGTTGATGTTGTCGTTTTTGTTGTTGCAATTCTTCTTCTTCTTCTTCTTCTTCTTCTTCTTCTTCTTCTTCTTCTTCTTCTTCTTCTTCTTCTTCTTCGTCTTTGCTCCTCATCACCATCTCTACATCTCATTATACTTGATCATGTGCTTCATCTTTACGTACTTTATTTTCGCGATATTTCTTATCACTTTTGCACTACTATTTCTTCGCAACCATCATAATCTTAATCGTTGTCTTCTTTTTCGTCTTTTTTCCTCCCTGTCTCATTATTGTATCCTTCACCCCCTAATGTTATCACCATCATCAATTTCATCATGATCGTAATCTACTTTTCCTATTGTCCATAATCCAATTGTTTGGTCATAATTTACTATATTGTGTCACACATTTGTAACATGAAATTTAGTCTTAACTCAATTTTATGTTCCAGGAATTTGTATGGTAATAATATCAAAGTAGTCAAACCAGCAGACTTCCAAAGTTTGTCCAAGTTAACAAGTCTGTAAGTTAAATTAGTCTTCTTTATAGTATTTCATAAACTATATATTTCTAAATCTGTAATATCTCCCTTCTCTATTTTTAAACTCCTACAACCGTCTTTCTAAAGATGTGTTTTATTGTTTCTGGATACGTGAATGAGATTGTGGTCTTATTTCTGAGATTTAGAATATACGAGAGTGTGATGCTGGAGAGGAAACATTTAGTGCATTCATGTGTATGACTATATATGGATGAGTGTATGCCAGTATATAAACAAGCGTGTGTGTGATACCGTATTTAAATCCTCTACAGTGTTTGCTTCTCGATCAACAGAAAATAAAATTATAGTTGTATATTTAAGACGGAGTTATTCTTACACTAATTTTGAAACACATTTGAATTGTTATCGTTGTTGTTACTGTAGTTGTCATCGCACTCACCTTGCGTGCGTAAGCGAAAACAGGATATTTTTAATAACTCTTCTTTGTGTATCTGTGTATTGGAAAATTACTAAAAATGGTTGAACACATTCTCACCTCGCTTGGCAGAAATACTAATTGGGTGAGTGGCTTTAGATGATGATAATTTGGTTTCATTATCTTCAAGCATACATGAATCCATACATAGTTTTGTATGTGTATGTGTGTACGTGTGTTTGTGCTCATGTGTGTGTATGTGTGTGTACGGTGTCGGAAGTCGAGGTTTTCGTATATTTACAAGTTAAATCTTTACTTCACCAGAGTTGAGATAACTTTTATGTATGATACTTCGAAAAGTACAAAACATTGACCATATACAACTTCCGACAAGTCAGAGGTTATATGATTTATATCCTACAACGAACTATGGCACTTTTCAATTACCTGCTATCACTTAAAGACGTTCAAAACACTTATCAGATTCTATGCAACATTTTCTATAAGTATTTCGCTTTGTTCACTTTCGTTTTCATATGAATGGAAACGCATCTGCATGTGTATATACGCACCATGGTTTATCTATGCATGTAGACACTATGTATGTACTTATGTACATACATAGTGTCTAATAAATAGGAGCATATACTATGTTTGTACATTAGTACATACACAGATATGCGACTCGTTGCGTGTGTGTTTGTGTGTATGTGCGTGTTTCTGTACAGTTATAGATTTCAGGGGTTTTCATTTCTTTAAGAGTTGATTTCTTAATTTCAGCGGAGTATAAATATGTATATGTTGATACATTAAGAATATTAATATCGAACTACCAAATTTTCCGATAAGCAAGTGGCTATGTTATTTATAACCTACAACGAACTCCAGTGCGTTTGGTTCACTGCTCATTATTAAAAGACGTTCAAAGCACTTCTCAAAATCTATGCAATATTTTCTATACGTATTTCATTGTCTACACTGTCTTTTTTGGTCAGCTTCCTTTTCATTGTGTATGTATGCGAGTGGATTAACATGTGTGTGTTATTTTGTGGGTACGGTGTTTATTGTGTGTACTTTGTTTACTGTGTTTTCTGTGTGTACGGTGTATCCTGTGTTTATATTGTTTTATGTGTGTACGGTGTATCCTGTGTGTCCTGTGCTTTCTATGTGACGGCGTTTACTGTATGAACTATGTTTACTGTGTGTAGGGTGTTTACTGTGTTTATATTGTTTTCTGTGCGTACGGTGTATCCTGTGTTTATATTGTTTTCTGTGCGTACGGTGTATCCTGTGTTTATATTGTTTTCTGTGCGTACGGTGTATCCTGTGTGTCCTGTGCTTTCTATGTGACGGCGTTTACTGTATGAACTATGTTTTCTGTGTGTATGGTGTTTACTGTGTTTATATTGTTTTCTGTGCGTACGGTGTATCCTGTGTATCCTGTGCTTTCTATGTGACGGCGTTTACTGTATGAACTATGTTTTCTGTGTGTACGGTGTTTACTGTGTTTATATTGTTTTCTGTGCCTACGGTGTATCCTGTGTGTCCTGTGCTTTCTATGTGACGGCGTTTACTGTATGAACTATGTTTTCTGTGTGTATGGTGTTTACTGTGTTTATATTGTTTTCTGTGTGTACGGTGTATCCTGTGTGTCCTGTGCTTTCTATGTGACGGCGTTTACTGTATGAACTATGTTTACTGTGTGTATGGTGTTTACTGGGTTTATATTGTTTTCTGTGCGTACGGTGTATCCTGTGTGTCCTGTTCTTTCTATGTGCCGTCGTTTACCGTATGAACTATGTTTACTGTGTGTATGGTGTTTACTGTGTTTATATTGTTTTCTGTGCGTACGGTGTATCCTGTGTGTCCTGTTCTTTCTATGTGACGGCGTTTACTGTATGAACTATGTTTACTGTGTGTATGGTGTTTACTGTGTTTATATTGTTTTCTGTGCGTACGGTGTATCCTGTGTGTCCTGTTCTTTCTATGTGACGGCGTTTACTGTATGAACTATGTTTACTGTGTGTATGGTGTTTACTGTGTTTATATTGTTTTCTGTGCGCACAGTGTATCCTGTGTGTCCTGTGCTTTCTATGTGACGGCGTTTACTGTATGAACTATGTTTACTGTGTGTAGGGTGTTTACTGTGTTTATATTGTTTTCAGTGCGTACGGTGTATCCTGTGTGTCCTGTGCTTTCTATGTGACGGCGTTTACTGTATGAACTATGTTTACTGTGTGTACGGTGTTTACTGTGTTTATATTGTTTTCTGTGCGTACGGTGTATCCTGTGTGTCCTGTGCTTTCTATATGACGGCGTTTACTGTATGAACTATGTTTTCTGTGTGTATGGTGTTTACTGTGTTTATATTGTTTTCAGTGCGTACGGTGTATCCTGTGTGTCCTGTGCTTTCTATATGACGGCGTTTACTGTATGAACTATGTTTTATGTGTGTATGGTGTTTACTGTGTTTATATTGTTTTCTGTGCGCACAGTGTATCCTGTGTGTCCTGTGCTTTCTATGTGACGGCGTTTACTGTATGAACTATGTTTACTGTGTGTAGGGTGTTTACTGTGTTTATATTGTTTTCAGTGCGTACGGTGTATCCTGTGTGTCCTGTGCTTTCTATGTGACGGCGTTTACTGTATGAACTATGTTTTCTGTGTGTATGTGGTTACTGTGTGTATGGTGTTTACTGTGTTTATATTGTTTTCAGTGCGTACAGTGTATCCTGTGTGTCCTGTGCTTTCTATGTGACGGCGTTTACTGTATGACCTATGTTTTCTGTGTGTATGGTGTTTACTGTGTTTATATTGTTTTCAGTGCGTACGGTGTATCCTGTGTGTCCTGTGCTTTCTATGTGACGGCGTTTACTGTATGAACTATGTTTACTGTGTGTAGGGTGTTTACTGTGTTTATATTGTTTTCTGTGCGTACGGTGTATCCTGTGTGTCCTGTGCTTTCTATGTGACGGCGTTTACTGTATGAACTATGTTTACTGTGTGTAGGGTGTTTACTGTGTTTATATTGTTTTCTGTGCGTACGGTGTATCCTGTGTGTCCTGTGCTTTCTATGTGACGGCGTTTACTGTATGAACTGTGTTTACTCTGTATACTGTGCATACTTCGTTTTCTGTGTGTACGGTATTTACTGTGTTTTCTGTGTGTACAGTGTATATGGTGTTTACTTCAAGGTCAATACTAAGCAACATCTTGTAGTTGTACATTTAGAAGAACATTATTCATTCACTAACTCTGAAACTTATTCTTTCCTTCTTGTTGTTGATGTTGTTGTTGTTGCTGTTGTTACTGTTGTTGTTATTGTTGTTATTGTTGTTCTTCTCTGTTACCTTCTTTTCTTCTGGTGTTCTTTTCAGTTTCTCTTTTACATGCTTTCTCGATAATTTCTACCTTCACTATCATTTGCTAGTTTCCCTATTCACCCAATACACCTAATATTGAAATCAACTCTGCTGCCACCAACATCATTATCTTCGTCCTTGTTTTCATCACTGTCATCATTGCTGTCTTCATTGTTATCCTCCTCAATCATCAACATCGTCAATTTCTTCATTATCAACACCATTCTTTACCATGAAATACCTCCATCAGACGTATAATCTTTAAAGCCATCATCATCATCACCAGCAGGAACACCACCACCAGCATCATCATAGATATCATAGTCATCAGCACTATAAACAATCAAATCACCATTTTTATTAGACGTAGGAGTGGTTGTGTTGTAAGCAGCTTGCTTACTGCGCATGCATGGGTTGGTTGCTTCCATATTGAATGTTGTCAAGACGTGCTTTCGAGTGTGTCTTGAAGTGAAAACATTATGAAGACATGATTGTAAGGTAGGCATCTGTTTTTTTGTTTTTTTTGGTGGGAGGGATTTAGTGGGATTTTCTTGTTTGATATTGTTTTTCTTTGTTCAAATACGAAGTTCCCACTGGGTCCCGGATATTTGTCTGCCTATAGTCGCGCTAATTGACTCAGCTTTGAGAATTGTTGTTTTTGGGGCACATCCCGCCTCCAAAATTTGTTCATTTTAAGTGAATATTTTTTTCTCACTTAATTGTGAGGGCGTATTTCGCGTCCGAAAATCTGTTCACTTTGGTGAATAGCTTTGCGTTAAAAATTGTGAAAATTTCGAAGTTATTACAACTTCTTTTTACCAATTTTCGTGAAAACTGTGTGGCATTCCGGGTTCAAGTGGAGGCCAACAAGATTCTTTGCTGTATTTTGAACTGTAGGTTTTTGTTCTTCTGCTATCTTCCTTGTGACATTCTTTATTGAACTGTTTTCTTTTTTCTCCCTTTTTTTGTTGAAACTTTCTTTTGATTTCTTCCTTTCTTCCTTCCTTTTTGGATTTTATTATGAACTATTTTTGAACATTTTATTTATAAAAAACATGGCAATGAACAAAGACAATGTTTTGGCGTGGGAAATTGTCCCACCCAAACAGTAGTTACAAGACTTCGAAAAGAGTACCATGGTGTTGAGGACATACTCCAAGTCGATCGACACCATCGCCCTCTTCAATAAAATAGACATTGAGAAAGAGTTGGCGAAGTTTATGCCAACGATAAAGTTCATTTCCTGGGGTGTCAAATGTGCGACGGTGTGGTTGCTATTGACACCCCTGAAGAAGATCGCAATTTCGCGAGTGAGCCCGTAAAGATCGAAGAAATATTGTTTCTTCCCACATATTGTGGGAAAAAATTGATGAGAGCCTGGGTTTGTGGGCTGCCACCCTGGATAAAACCCGAATGGATCGAGGATAGTGTCTGCTGGGGTCTGGGTGGTAGCAACGCCAGGCTCTTGAACATTAACATGTTGCCTGTAGCTGATTGGGTCGGGTTGAAAGCTGTTTTGACCCTATGGACCAAATCAGATAAAGATCTGGTTTTGCAAGACATTTTTTTAAGAATGGCCGGTTCCAGGTATCCGGTGATTCTTCAGGGAC
>NC_142956.1:6557782-6585282 GCF_046866305.1 Octopus bimaculoides
TGTTCTTCTTGTTGTTGTTGATCTTCTTCTTCTATTTCCTCTCCTCCTTCTTCTTCTTCTTCTTCTTCTCCTTCTTCTTCTCCTTCTTCTTCTTTCACTTCTCCCTCTTGTTCTTCTTCCTCTTCTTCTTCTTCTTCTTCTTCTTCTTCTTCTTCTTCTTCCTCTTGTTGTTCTTCTTCTTCTTCTTCTTCTTCTTCTTCTTCTTCTTCTTCTTCTTCTTTGCTTTTATCTTCTTCTTCCCATTTTCTCTTTCTCCTTCATTTACTTTTCGTTCTTTTCCTTCCCTGCTACTGTTTAAATTACCTCCATTTCCTCCATCATCATTATCGACGCCTATGTCAATGTTATTATCACCGTCATCAATCTCGCCTTCATTGTTATCTTTCTCATCAACATTGCTAACTTCCGCATCGCCCCCTTCATCATCAATATCATTAATTACCATAAAATATCGCTATCAGATGCAGAATCTTCAACACTATCATCATCATCACTACCAACATCATCATAATCAATATCATATTCAGCATCATTATCATAGGCATGCTGATCCTCACCATTACCTCAATAATCCACATTATCAACATCACTCCCGTCATCAGCATCTTAACATTTTCGTCATTAACACTCCGGCCATATTTTCTTCGCGTCTGCCTCCTCAACATATCCATCACCAATGCCTCCCACTTCCCTCTTCATCATAAACATCATCATCATCACCATCATCATCCTCATCATCTTCATCATCTTCAACATGATAATCATCGTGATCTATTTACCATGTTTTCCTTCAGCTAATTGCTTGGCCATAATATTGATATTTTGTTACACATGTGTCTTCCACACAAGTTCTTAGTTAAATTTTTATTTTACAGAGATTTGGATGGTAATGCTATCAGGGAAATAAAATCGGAAACCTTCCAAAATCTTTCTAGTTTAGAAACATTGTAAGTTGAAACATTCTTGTTTATTGTATATCATTGACGAAATATATTTCTAAACGTTTCAAGTCTTCCAATACTTCATTTTAAACTCCCTCACTCGTCTTTACCTCCACTATCCGTCTCTGTCCAAAGTGTTTGTTATTTTCTTATGAATGTCTGAGAACTGGGATTTATGAGTGAGAGACAATTGAGGGGAAACATTTAGTGTATGCATGTGTTTATGTATATGGATATGTGTATGCGTATGTGCCAACATATGTATGTAATTATGTCTATATATCATGTACGGTGTTCATGTCTCAATTAACGCTGATTACCATACTGCACTTTCCTTCTTCTTCTTCTTCTTCTTCTTCTTCTTCTTCTTCTTCTTCTTCTTCTTCTTCTTCTTCTTCTTCTTCTTCTTCTTCTTCTTCTTCTTCTTCTTCTTCTTCATCTTATTATTATTATTATTATTATTATTATTATTATTATTATTATTATTATTGACATCAGCCTGTTAAGCCAAGCTTCACTTCGCTATGTGAATTTTGTAAAGAAAAACACGTAATACATGTATTTGCAACCTTCAACTTTGTGCCATCGCGGACAACAGGCTAATTACTGTCAAATGGTGAATTTATTTTCCTGTTTTGTCCCCCAATTTTGGGAGACAGGTCAATTGATTTTGTTTTCCAGTCGAAGTTCTTTGCGTTTCCCCCATCAACATGGAGAAAGCACAACAAAAGTTGGTGACGCTCATATATGGAAGAGGAGGAGAGGATGAGGAGCATCACCAAACATCAATAAGAGAGTGAGAGAGAGAGAGAGAGAGAGAGAGAGAGAGAGAGAGAGAGAGAGAGAGAGAGAGAGAGAGAGAGAGAGAGAGAGAGAGAGCGAGAGTGGCAAACGATGACACGCTACAAAAAACAACAGACGACAGCTGTATTTTTGTTGAAAAAAGAAAGCTCGAAACCAGCAGGGCCAATTTTTTTCGAGAAAAATCTCTTAAAAGATCTTTGGAAACTCAACGGTTCCGTTTTCGACACCATTGTTTGGATTAAAAACAGCAATTTTGAAAATATAAACAATGGGAGCCCTTTCCTGAGCGAGACGATGGACGATACGAGTACAAGAAACAACAACAACAGCTATAACAGTAACAGTAGCAGTAAGGACATCAGCAGCACCAACAACTACAATAACACAGTTGACAACAACAGCAACAACAACAACGGCGGCAGCAAAAGCAATATCAACTTCTTCTTCTTCTTCTTCTTCTTCTTCTTCTTCTTCTAATATGCTTGCCTTTCTTTGATCCTCCTTTCCTCCTCCTTCTCATCCTCTTCTTCTTTCTCCAACCAGTGTTTCTCTTTCCTTTACTTCCTCTTGTTTTTCTCCTCTTTTATCCTCGACTGCTTCTTCTTCCTTGGCTGTCGTTGTTTTCTTTTTCCTCTTCTTCCTTTTACAATTTATTCTTTCTGCTGTTCTCCTTCTGTTCTTCTTTTTTTCTCCCCTTTTCCATTTCTTCTTCTTCTTCTTCTTCTTCTTCTTCTTCTTCTTCTTCTTCTTCTTCTTCTTCTTCTTCTTCTTCTTCTATTTCTGCTACTACTACTCCTTTTCTTATTATTGTTCGCCTCCTCCTCCTCCTCCTCCTTCTCTTTCAGCTCTTCCTCTTTCTTCTGTTTCTTCTTCTACTTCATCTTTTTCAATTTTTTTACTTTGTTATCTTCTTCCATTGTCTTTTCTTATTAATTTCTTTCTTTTTTCTCCCTCTCCTCTTCATATTCTCCTCCTCCTCCTCGCCTTCCTCCCCATCATCTCAATTATCTATATCTATTCTTTTCGCCATTCTATTTCATATTTTTATCATAAATCTTTTCTATATGTTTATTATGAACTCAATTTTGTGTTACAGATTTCTGCAAGATAATAATACCACGTCAATTCAACGTGGTATCTTCGAAAATGTTCCGAATTTAGAAATATTGTGAACTGGGTCTCTTTTTCGTACTACTTAATTCACCATATAACTAAATTTTAATATCTTCCACCCTTTTATTTTCTCTATCTCTCTGTGTTTCTCTCTTATACTCTTACATTCTTTCCATAGTTTTTCTTGGGTGTATTTGAGTGTGTGGTTGTATTTTGTAGGAGTGTAGGTGTACGAGCTTATTTTTTCACTTACTCCTCCTGCATATGTAATCATGTTCTTATTATCTTGTTAATCATAAGACATTTTCTTCTTTACTTCATGTTCTCTGTTTTCTAAACGTTCGTCAACCTAATATTCAAATACTCATTTTAACTACATTTCATCGGGTTTTTTTCGTTTTGTTCTACTTTTTAAATTTTATCTTTTATTCTTTATATATTTACGTGTATCGATGTACACATACCGGGTATATCAGCAAAATTGTCCAAATCGTAGACTCTACTTCGGAACTTTGTATCTGAGGTATGTTTAAAAGTAACTCAGTGAAATTATCAGATGTTTTTCTAACATAAATGGATCCTATTTTGAGGAAGACAAAATGTTGACAACTCTCCAAGCTCACAAAAGGGTTCATGAATGAACTGATGATTGGCGAAAATGATATTTTCATGTTTTAACATAGCTCAGGATTGAGAGCACAGGAAGCTTTAGGTAAAGTTCGAATGTAAGCTGCAGGGAGAATTCCGGCCAAAATTCTGCTTGTTAGGCATCAACAGTTACTCTTCTTTTGGCGATGACTTCCTCAACGACTTTTCCTGTCTGCACCACAAGCTTTCTCATGGAAATTTTCATCAATGTCCCCTTCTTACGTCATGCGGAGGGAGTTTTTGAGATCTTGCAAGTAAGTGTGGGGCCTATCACAAGCTTTTTATGACCAGTTCATTCCAGATGCTGACGTCTAAATATAAGAACGAACGCTAGTGACTTCTACAGATTTCAAAACTATCTACTTCAGTGCGTTACAGCTTATAACCAGGAGGATAAGTGAAATACCCAATTAACAATGGCCAAATGTTTTCAATTCCCAATTAGGAAATAAAAAAAATAAGCTAGCCTGATGTATTTACGTAGAGAAGAAAAAACACATCAGTTATTTCGAGTTGAACTCAGCCACAGCCGTTATGGTTTTCTTCTGATGGAATATTGCTGATGGTATTAGTCAAGACTTCATCCATATTTAAAGAGTTCACTTTCTGTTTCAGTACCCAGTCACGTTGCTGTAATAGTTGTGTAGGATAACAGTTGACAATAAATAGCAATGCGTTGGTTTTAATTTTAGTGGGTTACCATGAATATTTCAAGAAAGCTCTCGTATAACCACTGCATATACTTTTCCAGAGCTTCCTTACATGTAGCAAATCCCAAAATGCTAACAGAATGTATACTGATAAAGGAGGAAGCAGAGATTCTAAATATCAAAGGTATGTATGTCTCAGACCGCACATATTAGGAAAGTTATGAGACACGTTGTCAGAAAGTGGTTGATTATACTCCAAGAACAAAACTTGTTCACTAACATATAGCATGGATTCTGTCCAGGAAGGAGTTATCCTACACAACTACTACAGCAACGTTACTAAGTACGGAAACAAAAAGTGAACTTTTCAAATATGGAAGATGTCTGGACTATACCATCATCAATATAATATTTGTACATTAGATGAGAATGTTATGTAAAGCCCATATTGTGCACACCAGAAATCTCTTTGTTGATTTGGTTATTCTTATAACTTGTCATCTTCCATTTTTGGATGCTCGGGTATCACAGAATACTTTCTCTTCCGTTAGGGTATCTAAGTTAGATTAATAAAAAACTACTCCTGTCCAACTTATAGACAGAAAATATCATAGTGAACAAGAGCTTTTATTTAGTTAGTTTAGACAGTATATGAAAACAGATTTATTGACTTGCACTTGTTATAACTTATATTTGTTTCTTTCTTCCAGATATTTGCAGTCCAACCGAATACAAAACTATGAGGATGGTGCGTTCTTATTCCTTCCCAGTATAAATAACATGTATGTACAACAAATCTTTCATTATTGGAAAACCAAAGGTCTTTGTATAATCATAAAAAGATGTCATCAAATTAAACTCAGAAAAAATGTCACCAAACTAAAATGAAAGAAAATGTCATCAAATTCACAGTTATTTAATACAGTTGACAATAAATAGCAATGTTTTGGTTTTAATTTTAGTGTATCAACATGAATATTTCTGAATATTGTGTTTTGTCATTGCAACGTCAGTGTGCAAATAACATGAAGGTTGGTTTGATATAATTTCATCCAGGCTCGGAAATACGAGGTCTATTCAAAAGGTGTCCAATATTTGTATATTTCATGAATTTTATTTAATCTTCTTCAAAATACTCTTCTTGGGATTACACACAGTTATCCGAAAGGATCTGTCACTGTTAGCATCATTTTTGGAACACCTTCTCGTGTGTTATCCAGCTCTTCCCTCACTTTAGGTGGGACGTGACGCCATTCTTTCTGCACATGCGTGAAAATGTCCTCGCTAGTATGTCACGACGGTATGAAGACTTGGTATACCGAATGCCCTAACCACTAAGCCACGCGCCTATATATATATATATATATATATATATATATATATATATATATATATATATATATATATATATATATATATATATATATACAGAGAGAGAGAGAAAGAGAGAGAAAGAAACAGACAGACAGAAAGACAGACAAACAGACACACAAGCATAAACAGAGAGGGGGAGAGAGATCTCAGAAAGTAAATGGACATCGTCATGAGCGGGTTTGAAAGATATCTAGAAACAAAAGTATGTCCTCTGGTAGATTTAAATCGCTAATCTAGAATTTTGTAGACTTCTGTGCGTTTTAATGATTTAACTCGTCTGGACATTGTACTAATGAGTGATGTCTGAACAGGTAGAACGGAAGAATGAGGTGTGTCTATTTACTTTTGAGGCATTTGTGTATGTGTGTGCGTATATGTGTTTGTGTGTGTGTGTGTGTGTGTGTGTGTGTGTGTGTGTGTGTAATATTATATTATAGCCCCACGATCTCCACATTAACATTTAGAATATTTTCATAACTATTCTTTTGAGATCAGACATTTCTGATGGTTATTGGGTTTGACACTTTATTTCTAGTATGAATTACTAACCAGATCAGTTCTTTCACAATAACAGTATTTATTCGTTCGAATCCAGATATTTTTCACTGCATGATGATAAGACCCATCTGCACGTAAAGAAACAACGACCAATTTTGTTAACAGGCATCATTTTTACCGTCCTAGGTATGTCTAATATAATGATAATTATGCAAAAACAAACATTTATTTAATGTGACGATTAACTTTCAGCAACAAATATAACCATAACCGACTTTATAAGGAATATAATCATGTTTGAATGGAAACATTACAAGAAACATGACGTCGTAAATTTCTTAATGATGGAAATATGAACCTCCATATGAGAGAACATCCCTGACGCGTTTATCCATTGACTTTATCGAGTGTAGTACTGTCAGCAGCATCCCAGAGCGCATATCGTTGAAAACTGCCGTCCATATTCATATATCTTCCTCTTCATAACACTCCATAGATTTTTAATCGGGTTTAAATCGGGTGAACACGGTGGTAACTTCATCAAACGGTGTCCAGAGAAGTTTAATTTCTGTAGGTATTCCACAGATTCCTTAGTTTCATGGGATGGCGTATTATCTTGCATAAAGCCAAGCGTTCTCTTTAATGAAACTTTCTGCTTCTTCAACCATGGTTTCAAATTGTCCTCCTAAGACGGAAAATGGACATTAGATGTTATCTTAATTCTGTCTGGAACTTTCCAGGAACCAACAAATTTGTCTCCAATGATGCCAGCCCCAAATCATGACTCCATCTCCTCTTAGTTAGCGTCTCAGACGATAAGGAGATTTCCGTTAATTGCATCCCATCTTTTACTCCACCTATCTTGTTCCTCTAGGGTAGTACGGCTTTAGTTAGTAAAGAGGACTTCGGAAAAAAAATCTATCTTCATGTAGTTTTCTGCACATTTAACTCTATTTTGTTTTTGAATAGCCTTCAGAGGGAGCCATATAACAGGTTTCACATTCCTGGCTACCTGCTTCAGGAGGTGACGCCTGGTAGATTTGGAAATGTCACCCCTACTACAACATTTAAGCAGTTCTCAGACACGTGTCACAACGTATAAACACTAGTCAGATACGTGTTCGTCGTAACATCCTTTGTTATACATGACAAGGTAAACCTGGAAACAACCCTTCATATACACTTGTCAGCTCTCGAACGGACAGCAGAAGACGCCACAAATTTCTTCATAGTTCGATGATCTCTTCCCAGGATCTTTGATATTTCCAATGTCCTTTTTTTCCAGGTTTTGAGACGATGGTGGACTTCTCATTTGATGTTAAATCACGTTTTCGACCCATAAGAACATTTTTTATTTGGTATTTGCCTAATACTTTTGGACTGTAAATTTGTAGCTGTTTCATGAAAATGGCCGCCGTTTATTTACATCTGCGCAAATCAAATTTATTTTACTGATTCGTATTAACAAATACTATGTTGGTTCTAAAAATCTGAGCTGCCTAATAATTTGGCACGCAGTGTATATAAATAATAATATACACACTCCATTAGCCAAGGTATGAGTTTTTTTTCTGGTTCAGATTGTTGATAACTAATCACACATACGCATGCATATAGATTTTCTAATATATATATTACTATTTTTTAGTCAAAGCAAGAAATAAAATTATCAAAAACAACATTATAGTAAATGAAGTAGCAAAACCGGAAACGGAAGATAAATTGTATTTACCCAAAACCACAAACATCACATAAACACACCTTGAAACACTTATTTTACATCCATTAATAATATAGGCTCGATAAAATGTCTAACGGTCTTTCTTCCGGTTTTACGTTCAGACTTCAAATTCTGCCAAGGTAGGCTTTTGGAACCGATCAAATAGACATCTGGTGAGCACTGTGATCGATGCAATTGCCTATTCCCCTCATACAGCATTTCAGGAGTTGTGGCGGTAACAGAAATAATTATCAGTATAGTCTTAAACAAACTAGATTTAAAAAATATGAATATATAACACTTCCAGCGAATTGTTTTTGAATATTAAATTACTGTAAGGTAGCGAGCTGGTAGAATCGTTACCGCGCCAAGCAAATGTTTCCAATCTCTATCATCTAAAGAAGATACTCTCTCTGCATTCTATGCAGATTTAATTAATTCCCTGATACTTGAGAAATTGATATCACTTCACAATAATAACATGAATTCTTATTTTAATATTTCGTATCATAGTAATATTTGTATATTTATCGCCGTATTTAAATAAGAAGAATAACTAAGAGCAAAAGAAAGTAAGATATATATGATTACTTTATGTTTCAATCCTGGTGGAATACATTTTCATAGCGTCAATGATTTTTAAAAAATTGTGATTTACTCAGTTTTTCTCTCTTACACAGGATGGTGAGTTAAATTTACATTAATACCTTCCTGTTATAGGTTCAGATCTTCCCTGATTCATCTTCACTCAAGGCTTTAGCGACAAAAAATCGCGTCTAAAAAAGTTTACTCAATACCAGAGACACCAAATTGCCACCATTTAATTTCTGGCAGCAAACCGTCCCTAATCCATGATTTGAAGGGATCGGTTTACGTGGCTCTAAATGTTCTCCTTATTTAAAGGTATTTTATCATTCAAGACATAAGCTATAAGAGAGTAGGAACTTTACTTATTTTCGGTTTCCACCAGAAACCATTTCAATTTATTGTTGTTATTGACACATTTTGGAACAGAACATGAATGTCATTATTTGTATACTCATGCGCGAATTATCTTATCCTTCTTTGTTGTGAAATACAACAGGGGATTCTCTATACCTCTAAAGTACATTCACTTAGAGTTTTGTTTATAATTGCAGATACCTCGGAAACAATAGGGATATGATGTGTGGATGTCACCTGCCAGCCTTGGTAAATTATACGAAGAGAATATTGAACAGAAATGTAAATGTCCAGGGCGTGTGTCAGACAGATTTAGGCAATAACCAAAGTAAAGTAATACCTATAATGGAATACTCGCAATGTCAAGGTTAGTAAAATCTTCTTTGTTTTTGTTATTTTATTATTACTACTAACATCGTCGGGGAGTTAGCACAATTGTTGGCACACCGGACAAAACGCTCAGCAACATTTCGTGCAACGTTACAGTCTTAGTTCACACTCTGTCCAATTCGATTTTTGCCTTTCACCCTCTCGCGGTCGATAAAATAAGTATCAGTTGAACACCGCGGTCGATGTAGT
Organism: Octopus bimaculoides; assembly: GCF_046866305.1. NCBI lineage: Eukaryota > Metazoa > Mollusca > Cephalopoda > Octopoda > Octopodidae > Octopus > Octopus bimaculoides. The sequence goes on from NC_142956.1 coordinate 6,567,052, forward strand.
CAACTAATTCCTTACCCACAAATAAATAAGGCCATGTGGCTTATTACCATAAAGAGAACTCCGGAATATTCTCTCCTGCTCATGTTATATCAGGAAAGACTGGATGTGAATATATATGTACACACACACACACACATCCACACACAATACACGCACACATACATATATACAAAGTGGCTCTGTGGTAAGATGCAAGCTTCCCAACCAAATGGTTCCGGGTTTAGTTCCACTTCGACAAGTGTCTTGTTCTATAGACTCATTCGACTAAGTCCTTTTGAGTGGATTTGGTAGACAGAAACTAAAAGAAGCCCGTCGTACATATATATATATATATATATATATGTGTGTGTGTGTGTGTGTGTGTGTGTGTGTGTGTGTGTATGTGTGTGTATGCATGTATGTATTTGTGTGCCTGTGCTTGCCCCACCCACCATTGCTTGACAACCGATGTTGGTGCGTTTACGTCCTCGTAACCTGGCAGTTCGGCAAAATACCAGACAGAATAAGCACTATACTTACAAAGAATAATACACATTCATATATATATATATATGTATATATATATACACATGCATATAAGATACCGTAATTGAGAAAAATCTATGCATTCATATAATAATCTATAGCATATTATAAATCCATTTTAGTCAATCTCACCAATTAGCTTTGCACTGGGATTAAATAACCTGATAATAGCTAATTGCCTGGGTAATTAGCGCCCCGTACTATTCGGTGCTGCCAAGTATGGAAAAATATATGGTAGCGGACCCTGTCGTTGGAAGTGAAAAATGTAATATAGAGTTTGTGGATATAGGGAAGAAAACTGAAAGGAAGTCATGAGAAGTTAAATTAACGATTGGATTATAAAGTGTTATGAATGGTCTTTAAAGAGAACCTATTGTTAATACACATGGTGAGGCCCGTAGTAATATAACATATAGCTTCTCACATGTGAGTATGAGATAAAAATCTAACCTCCCTTGTTCACATCGTTGTCCGTGTGCTGAGATATTGTGACTTGATTCTATTCATGGCTAAATATAATCACCATTTTCTCCTATTACAAGGAGGCTCGCAGATCTCCAGGTTTGTTTTTTATTTAAAGTACGCTGTACTTTTCTTTGACAGTCACACATGCCTTTTTCGGACTCTGACATTACGATTCTCTAGGATACTTAAGAAAGGGTTATAATTATTGAATCTGGTTTTGAAAGGACCTTCATTTCACCTCCCACGAAATCGTTTCCTCTTTTTTTTTTTCACAGCATCCCTAAACCTGATGTTACATTTTCCGCCGCATTAACAGTCAGCAGTATTTTGTTTTCCAAACCTGCCTGACCTGAAGAACACGTGATACTACTTAACCACATTGTTATCCAATATCCGATTACACTGTGAAACACGATTTTTGTCCTTTGTTATCTACTGTCATTTCCTTACACCTAGAAAGTATGAAATATGACCAATATTTCCTTCAAAATTTGCTTTTGTTACATTTATACAAACCCAAACAATCCTTCTCAGCACATAGCTATGACGCCCCCCACTACTTCTGCTTAGCATCAGAGATAATCAGCCAAGGGGTTAAGGTCAAGCAGGTTGTAAGCAAATTTGTGGTATTGAGCAGAAAATTTGCAATAACCATATTTCTACTTTAGCAACTTAGCAATGAATCTGTCTGAAATGTAATGGAAAATAGGTCAGTTTTGAAAAATTAACATCCAGGTCACAATAGCAAAGTCTGAAAGAAAAAAACAGAAACAATCAAAAGTTCTGTGACAGTGTTCTACAATAGCCATTGTGAAACTGATTGGTAGCATCAGCTGAAATGGATTTATAATACTGTATACGGAAATTAATATATATACGGGATCTTCGGACAAAATTTGACATTTTGTATAAAAGGAAAAGTAAACAAGATATCCAATCCAAAAATAAATGTATTTTAAAACATCAACTAGACTATTGTTGGGAAACGGCCGTCCTCAGGATCTACCATGTCCTCAAAATATCTCCAGAACTTGGGTAAGTACGTTCCGCACTGCGCCCAAGGGAGAAACGTTGGATACTTCCTTGACTTTGGCCACCAACTCGACCTTCTTATTACTGACAGACCGACAGGTGTTTTTGTTTTCAGCTGTCTTCCACACAAATGGGAGAAATAAGAGATCAGAAATTTCGGCTGGTGAAGTGGTAGAGATTCTTCGAAAACCACTTCTGACATTTTCCGAAGATGTACTAAAGATCCAAACCTTGTGGTCGCAAGTATGCCCTTCCAAAAGCAACTCTCTATCTCTCTCTCTCTAGCTCTCTCACTCTCTCTGTCTCTCTCTCTCTCTATCTCTCTTTCTCTCTTTCTCTCTCTCTCTCTCTCTCTCTCTCTCTCTCTCGTGAAGGATTTGCCTAGGGTCTATAGCAGTTTCACATAAACATTTGAATTGAGCCTCAAGCCTTGTTCCAAGATGTGAGGCAACATGATGTCATCCGCACTGGAGTTACACCTAAGGACCACCAGAGTTTGTCTTGAAGATGTAAATGTGTAGGTAAGGACTCGTATATGTGAAAGGAGAAAGGGAGAGTGTTATATGTGTTGGGTTGTTACAGTCGCGATCGGAGATGCGTGAAAGAAAAGGAGAAATGAAAGCACAGAGGTAAAGATGCAATTGTAGAGTAGGTGGTGGGGATGCAGATAGCAAAATGTTAAGGTGGGAATTTCAAACAAAGGTGTGTAAGTTTTGAGAAAGAAAATAAATTCCCCTTTGCTCAAGAAATAAAAAGCGGGATATCCGGTGTTGAAGGTCAATTCAAGGATGGACTGGGATCCCTTTGCCAAGTCGGATATCTCTAAGGTGATCCGTGAAGCTATTGGCCACTCGGCAGTCAGTTCAACCGATGTAGATGGAATTGCAGAGGAGATTTTACTGTTTTCATATGAAGTCGGTAAGAAACCCTAATGCAGAAAGTGAGGTGAAATTGGTGGTGGTGGAAAAGAAAAAGCAGAATTGTTAGTGAAACATGGAGCAAAATACGGATCTAAAGTCGTGGGGAGGTACTGCAGATGTATGTGCATGAGTGTACGTGTGTATGTATGTGTGTATGTGTGTGTGTGTGCGTGCGAATGTAATTGTATGTATTTATACACACACACACAAACACACATATTCATATATTTCGGGGTATTAATTTTTTTCCAAATAAACACGCGCACAGTAAATTCGTTCACCACTGGTATATTACTCTTCTTATTTTACCTGATGTCCATTGTCAGGAAATCTTTTGTCAAACATCTGTGACCTCTTCAGAGACACTTTTCGTCCTCGTGTGTGCTCCAGTTTCACATTAGGAATCACATTAAGAATCTTGCAACACAAACTCATAAACGTATATATGCATACATACATAAAAAATAAATATATATACGTACATATATATATATATATATATATATATATATATATATATATATATATATATATATATATATATATATATATATATATATATATATATATATTTATATATATATATATGTATGTATATATATATATATATATATACATATATATATATACACATAAATATATATACATATATATGTATGTATATATATATATATATATACATATATATATATGTATTTATGCATATATATACTTATATATATATATACACGTACACATATATATATATATATGACAGCCACCCCACCAGGAGGACTCAAGCAATATCCAACCTGAATTTCCACAGGGCGGACTGGAAGTCAATTCGCAGAGAGATTCGAAATCAAAACTGACATGACAGCCTTTCTATAAAAGACAATGACCTCAAACTAAGTCATTTTATGTCAACCATAGAAGACATATGCACCAAATACGTGCCATATAGAAAGACCAGCAAACACGCCAATAGAATTCCTAGAGACAGGAAAATCCTTATGAGACACAGAACAAAGGTCTCAAACCAGTTAAATAGAGAACTGGAGGATAGGAAAAGGGCTAAATTAAAACTAACACTATTAGAAATAGAAAACAAAATTAAACTCTCCCATGAAAAGGAGAGAGCAGAGAAGGAGAAGAGAGCAGTAGAAAGCATAAAAACATACCCCAAGGCTTTCTATAGATTCGCAAAGGAGACTGCTACGGTACAGTATAATATAGGACCCCTATTCCTGCCTAATGGCTCACTGACTGCAGATCCCACATGGATAAGTGAAGTGCTCAGTACACAATTCAAGAGTGTCTTCACTTCTCCTCTGAGTCACATGCAGATAAAGAACCCAGCTGATTTCTTTGACAATAGCACTCAGCAGAAAAATACTGCATCCATTACCTACATCGACATTGAAGAGGAAGATGTGATAGCTGCCATAAATGAAATGAGCTCAAATTCGGCAACTGGCCCCGATGGTTTCCCAGCTGTACTCTTAAAGTCGTGTAAACAAGAACTAGCAGGACCACTCCGGATACTCTTCCAGAGTTTCCTTGCAAATGGTAAACTTCCCAAAAAGCTGAAGGAAGGCACCATATGTCCTATCCATAAAGGTGGAAGCAGAGCAGAGGCTGGGAACTACAGGCCCATCTCTCTGACTTCACATATTAGCAAAGTCATGGAACGAATTGTCAGAAGGAGATTGATTGCGTTCCTAGAAGAAAATGACTTGCTGAATGAGACCCAGCATGGTTTCCGTCCAGGTAGAAGCTGCCTCACGCAGCTCTTGCAGCATTATGACTGGGTCCTGAAGCAGCTACTTGACCATTCAAATGTTGATGTGATATATCTCGACTTTGCAAAAGCCTTTGACAAAGTTGATCATGGCTTGATATGTCACAAGCTGCGAAACATTGGCATAGCTGGTAAATTAGGAGAGTGGCTGCATGACTTCCTGAATGGTAGAAGTCAGACAGTTGCAGCCAATGGAGAACTATCTAGGGAAACACAAATATTGAGCGGTGTTCTACAAGGAACTGTTCTGGGGCCACTACTGTTCATAGTGGCCCTTCTGGACATGCCCACGGTCACTCGGAGAGCCACTGTCACTAGCTATGCTGATGACACAAAGATATCTCAGGCAATAAAGAATCCTGATGATATTGTAAGCCTGCAGAATGACCTAAATGCAATATATGAGTGGGCAGAGCGAAATAATATGCAGTTCAATGCAAAAAAATTTCAAGTACTGCGCTACAAGACCACAAGCACCTCCCAACTGGCATACACAGGACCTGGAGGTACTGCAATCCCAGAACCACAAACAGTAAGAGATCTGGGCATCAATATGTGTAGTGATGCATCATTTCACATGCACATTGTCAAGTTGACAGCAAAGTGCAGACAACTGGCAGGGTGGATACTGAGGACATTCCGTACAAGGGATCAAAAAGTCATGTTGACTCTGTGGAAGACATTTGTTCTGAGCCGCCTAGACTATTGCTTTCATTTGTGGTCACCACACAGTGTTAAGCGGACAGCAGAACTCGAGGCAATTCAGCGGCACTATACAAAAAAGATCGCCACAGTCCAATAGATGAACTACAGGGAGCGACTGAAGGCACTAGGTCTCTACTCCCTGGAGCGCAGGCGGGAGAGATATGTAATAATATACATATGCAAAATACTGGAAGGACTGGTACCAAACTTTGGCATCAAGTACTACAGGAATGCCCGCACGGGTCGCCACTGCATGGTGCCAAAGGTACCGTCCACTGCATCTCACATAAGAACGAGATACTGCAGCAGCCTCGGTTTCAGAGGACCTCAGATCTTCAATGCCCTGCCAAAACATTTGAGAGACATGCAAGACATGGATACGGAGGTCTTCAAGACAAAACTTGACACTTTCCTCTCCACGGTACCAGACGAACCAATGGCTCGTAATGAGACGCAGTTTAGGGAAGCTATGTCAAATTCTCTCATACACCAGATGTGCCATCAAAACTCTTGATTGGACCATGTCAGGTGGGGGAGAAGAGCCATGCGAGGAACGTGAAAATCACGGTGGTGCACCAGCATGACCGCAGCCACTTGGCTGAAACACATAAATAAAATATATATATATATATATACATATATATATATATATATATATATATATATATATATATATATATATATATATATATATATATATATATATATATATATATATATATATATATATATATATATATATATATTATAATATTAGGGAGAAAATCCAAAATTACAGGTAAAAACTCAATTAAAATCGATTTATAAAAAATTTAAATTACATTGAGCTTTATAGATTATGATATGTATAAAAATATATAGTTTTAGGGAAGAAAACCAAGTTTTAAGAACTCATCGATGAAAATTGTATTTAAAACGATAATAATTGATGTAAGCTAGTTTTTGTATATAATATACATGTTAGCATATATTATAATGGAAGTAGGGATGATTATGGAATGTTTATTATTTCCATATTTTCATATTTTTAATAATTTTTCTATCTTTATAAGATAAGTATTTTATATAAATTCATTTGGCACTTATTGTTGGTTGATATATATATTTATTTTTTATAATTATTGTTCTAGTTACGACCTGACGATTAGCTGTATTTTTGAATAGAATTTATGTTCGATAATTTTAATTGATTTTAATCGATTTAAATTTCCTTTCTATTTGAAAATTAGTTATGAAACACGTGTAGTCATTTTATTATCATTATCTTATGATATTTACTTTGTTTTATATTATAGTCATTTATTGTGCTTTTAATTATTGTTTTCTATATGTGATTGTGGATTTTCATCGATGAGTTCTTGAAACTTGGTTTTTTCCCTAAAACTATAGATTTTTATATATACATATATATATATATATATATATATATATATATATATATATATATACTTATATGTATAGATATTACAAACATACATATATACATACACGAACATACATACGCATACACTTATCGTGCTGACACAGACGTACAATTTTTAGCGCGTAGTCATGTGGGCAGTGAGCTCCCATGACATTCATTTTACTATTTTTTGTGATTGGTGAGAGAAGCGACACGCCCTGAACACTTACAATAGAACTAACACCCTTAGAGACTGTCAAAGGTTCAAAGTGTTCACATTAAATTGGGTTGGTGTTATGCACACCTTCAAGAAAACATATGTATCCAAAGATACACACACACACACACACACAGACATATATATATATATATATATATATATATATATATATATATATATATATATATATATATATATATATATATATATATATATATATATATATATATATATATACGAATACATAAACATATATATATTTGAAAGAAAAACTAATGAATGATATTGTTTTTATAGTTTGTTTAAATGTGCTTTACTCACTTCATGCATCATAGGCATTTCAGCTGTGACCACCCAGTATTCGGCTGAGATTTTCGAAGACTGAAGGCTCTCTCTCTCTTAGCTAGAATTTGAATTGGTCAAATCACCATATAGAGAATGCTTCATTAAATCAATGATTATATCTTAATACGTTGTTACAAAATTTAAATGACATTCACAAATTTCATACAGGAGTTCATTCTACAAAAGCATAATCATCAGTTTAGAATTATTTCCCTTTATTTTAGTTTTTCCACCATTTTCGCACTTTTTGTGAGAGCATGAATACAAAGAGAAAAGGCCATCAAGTTGCTTCCATAGTATTCTTAGTTTCATTTTTGGCAAAACTGAAATACATGTAAATGAAAATCGTAACATGCTTTTGTAGTCTTCATTAATAATTTAGGTTTAAATATTTCGCATGTATTGATTCCAGCCTTAAAACTTTTCCACTTTCTTTACATCACAAAGTGATTATTTTCTCTTTTATTATTATACATTACATATTTGGTTCCTAAATAGGATCACTTTCTTGTATTGTATAGATTACTCGTTATTTCAACGGAATTTGCAGTGTCAAACATGCTCAGGGATTATGTGCAATGAAGGAGAAGCGACAAAGTGTACAGGTGATGAGGTAAGCTGAAATGTTACTTTCTTCCTTTTGATATACACTTAAACTACACTTAAAGCCAGTATGGCTACGTAACTTGTTTTAGAAATCCATGTAACTTGTTTTAGAAATCCATGTAACTATAAGTAGATACAGGCACCTTCTTGGTCTTTCAATCCTTGACTCAGCAGAACAAGGATTAGACATTTGAAGTAAGAGAGGGGTGACCAGCATTAGGCTGGTATTCATTTTCAGCTGAGCTGACTGGAGCAACGTAAAATGAAGTGCTGCTTTGTTCAAGAACACAAGGTGCCATTCGGATCAAGAACCGATCCCACGATCTCATGTATGACCTCTTCCCTTTTCCTTCCCCGATAAAAATAAGTGCACTTAAAGTGAGATGTGTGAATATACGTGTCTTGGAGTCAGCTTGGAAACAAGGTCCGTTGTTCAACGACCTACGAGTTATGAGATATTCCTGTATCTTAGAAGTTTCGTTTGAACGATGTTATCCAGCTATGTCATCCGCAAGTCACTGAATTTCAAAGTCTGGCCAGTCGCTCTGGAGATCAGTGGTACTAGATGCTCCACAGTGGTGTTCTGAAAGCAACACATTCGTACAGTTTAGTAGTTGTGTGGCACCACTTTGTGAAGGAGGCTCGATTTCCCATGACATCAGAAAGGTTTCCTAGGGAACTTTCGATCTCAACTAGGTGTATTAGGAACTGTGTTTAATAAACAAGGTGGGATTGTGTTAAAGTAATTCAAAGAAGGGGCTACAAATAACATCGAAACCCTGCTTAATAGTTCCAGCGGTCTATATGTTTCCGACTGGATTTTCCTGATGTAAATGTGCAGACACGGAGCATCGACGCATTGTCATCTTGATCGTATCTTAAAAGAGTGTTAGGCCAGAAGATGAGGATAGTGTAGGATATCCTTAGTTTAAAGTGGTCAGCTACACAGACCACATTTTTTTTTACACGGTAAACTTAAATTTGACCCATAAGCAAGAACCCAGTTCCTGGACGTTGGACGTACCTCCACGAACTTGCAAACAATACAGGGATTAGATTAATGAAAGTTAGTGATAGCGATTGAAGTCGCAAGAGCGAATGGCACTTCTCTAAAAGTATAGACCTGTGTGACGGACTACAGTAATTGGAGAGGGTACTTGCCCTTGGTGTTCAGAATGAGGTTAGATGGCTGGGTTCTTCGATTGGTTCTAGAGCTCCTCCTCCATTACGGGGATCACATCACTATCACCTTTAAACTCGTATTCCATTCGCTTTTATATTATATACCGTGCATGCTTATGTTCATATATCTATAATTCCATTCTATATGAATCCTCACACTTTATTTCTTTCTGTGTACTGGTCCCTCATCCGTCGCACACTAGCAAAATACAAAAATAATTATGGTTATATATTTAAGAGATGAGGAATTATGTACATTATTTACATTATCTATATTTGACTGATATTCGTCCCTATCTTGTTTGTTGTTAACACAACGTCTCGGCTCCAGGCTTCATCTGGTGTCTTGTGGAAATTTCGAACCTGTGTTCTCACTCCTAAGGTATATTTCGATGTTCTACTACCGGACCAAAGAAATCCTTTGAATCTCTCTACCCATTTTAGAAACTTTGTTCTTATCAGCGAGAGTTCGATGTTGCTGACATCATAAGAATTTATAAACCTCACGAAAACATTAAATACTTTTTCTTGTAACGTTGTATATATATATCAATAATAATGATTATAATAATTAATTTTATTTACATTATTTATATTTGACGGATATTTGTCCTCATTTTGTTTGTTGTTAACACAACGTTTCGGCTGATATACCCTCCAGGCTTCATCAGGTGTCTTGGGGAAATTTCGAAGGATTTCTTTGAACCCGTGTAATTCGAATTCCACTCCTGTAATCATGTATCATATCACATATCAGCACGGCTATCGAAGCCCGTTGAATATGAACACCAAATCGCTCTGTCGCTCATTTTCAAACGCAGAAAAAGAGAAACGTTAACTTCCATTTTACAGGAGTAGTGGATTCGAATTACACGGGCAATCTCCCACACCTTTTTATCCAAACGGTTTTATAAACCAATACTTACACGCCATTATTTATAGCTTGCCTACTTCAATATCTAACATCTCAAGAAAGAATTATTAACAAGATTGTTGTTCACCAGTGATTTCTCTGGATCTGGGATATTTTCTCTCCAAATTTTATGAATATAGTGTATCTTCATTTTATTGCAATAGAATATGCATGTCGATGGGGAACATATATTATACCCTTTGTATCCATTTATGCATTTTCTGTTTTATTAGCAAGACCTGAGTGTTTAAGTCCAGTCCTTTATTTGATTATCCTCATTTACGACAGTTACCGTTGCGCTTGTTTCTGTTGTTGCTGAGGTTCACACGTAAGATATTTCGTACACTTAATTTCTATGAAGAATTCACTCTCCAATACTCAACAAGTTTCGGTTAAATGATAAGGTTTTTAATGGAATTTAACCTTTCTCTTTTTCTGCGCCTGAAAATGAGTGACAGAGCGATGTGGTGTTCATTTTCAACGGGCTTGGATAGCCGTGTTGTCACGTGATATAATAATGTTAGTTATCTCCAATGTATATCACACATCATTTACAAGCGATAAATATCAGTAAATCTCTCAGAACCTTACTTATGCAGTTGTATTTCAACATTTTATCATTTTCTATCGATCCAATTCGTTGCTTTTCGGTAATTTTTGAGTAATAATTCATTCAACTTTCTCGCACACTAAATATTTCATGTGCTGTTGCTGTTGCTTGCAGCATCAGCATCAGCAGCTTCAGTAGCATCAGTAGTAGTAGTAGTAGTAGTAGTAGTAGTAGTAGTAGTAGTAGTAGTAGTAGTAGTAATAGTATCAGCAGCAGAAGTGGTAGTAGTATGTGATTTTTTTTATTTATTGCAACAGCCTGTATGTGAAAATACGATAACGACGAATGGCGTTACACTGAAGTTTGAAAAATCCTGCAGCACATACAGAAATTGTCTTGCAGCTCTGAGAAGCAATACATTTAAATGCAATAAATGGACCAGTGGTGCTTCTTGTGTTAGTTGTTGCAGTGGAAACTTATGTAACAAGAACGATTTCATTGGTAAGCGGTGTTTATTTTCTTATATAATTTCACTTGATTTATTAGACATGAAAGTTTAATAAGAAAATTAGATAATAGTTAATATATTAAAAAGTATAATCGCCGTAATGAATTTTCAAAATTTATCGCGTTGACATCAGAGGTGCGCACATCACTTGGCCATTCCCAGAGAAACAGATAACGCAGCTGTTTATATAAACAACTATTCTTGTAACTTCAGACACCCGGAGAAATTAATTTCTATACATATTACTATATAACACAATATTTAAAATCAGCGGCCTGTCAACAGGTATGTCAGTACACGTTGTTAACATACGCGCATACACACGCATACACACAAGCACACATAACATATATATATATATATATATATGTGTGTGTGTGTTTGTGTGTGTGTGTGTGTGTGTGTGTGTGTGTGTGTGTGTGTGTGTGTGTGTGTGTGTGTGTATGTGTGTTCTTCGTTCATGGGTCGGCTGCGTTTTAGGTTTAAGAAAATATATTCTTAATGCACCTGGTGTTAAAAGCACCGCAAAATAAGTTAGAGGGAAGTGAAACACCTCACATTAGGTCCCTTTCCTGAGTGACAGACAACGATGTATGGTCAGTGTTGTGACTTTTAAATTTCACGTACTGAACAAGACCTGCTGCAAGCTATATCGCAGACTATGAATGCATGTTAAATGGCTTAAACTCTAATCCATAATTGAATCTTTTTTCGTGGTATGAAATTATGGAACATGCCAATAGAGGATTTTAAACTTTATAAAACATTTGACATTTTGTAATAGTCGGCGATATAGATTTCAGCAGGCCTTGTTTGGTATGCGTCATTGAAACGTCACAACAAAGATGAAATATCTATGCGTGCCACTTTGAAAAAGGTCCTGATATGAGTAGCCACGTGTTTTTAACACCGGATGTAATAAGAATATATTTACCTACACCTAAAACACAGCCGACCCACGAACTAAAATTACACACCCTTGCGTATGTGTGTTCAAGTTGTTAAGCATCGACGTCCACCCTTGCAGAACGGAATTTGGGGAGAGTTGTCTCGCCTCTCCATGACTTTCAGGTGCTTAAAAAACCCGGTGCTTTGTGGTAGTAATACTCATCGCACTATTTTGGAGCCTACTATTCAACAAATCATCTTCCTTAGGTATGGTCAAAGATATATATAATTTAGAGATGTTTCGACCACAGATGGGTCCAGGCCATATCTAGCTTAATAGTACCACCCAATAGGATTTGCTAAATCCTTCTTGTGTCATATTTTGTGGTCTCATGGCTCATTCGAGTAATGACTTCTCGTTGATTCAATTGTATCCATGAATATGCGGTTTCCTGACATCCCTTGAATAAATTTGTCCACATTCCCTTCAAATGTGAGGCGGCCCTTTTCCGCGTTAACCTATTTATCGTTCAAATGATGTATTGCTCACGGCGGCGCAGGAGAGAATAGTGGTTATATATATATATATATATATATATATATATATATATATATATATATATATATATATATATATATATATATATATATATATATATATATATATATATTACATTATATTAAAATTGTTTCACTCTAATTATTTAAATATATATATATATATATATATATATATATATATATATATATATATATATATATATATATATACACACATACATGCATACATATATTTTCTTCACTTCGAGGATATATACTCCTCTTACAGGAATGAAATCATCTTAGTTATCTATGAGAAAACATACATCGATATATTTATATATATATATATATATATATATATATATATATATATATATATAAGATAAACAAGAGTGAAAAAACTACAGAAGGCTTGTGTTACATGGTTAAAGTATATATTCAAATTGTTATGTCAGAAAAATGTTATAAAATTTTGGGTATATAAACGTTGTCTTTGGAGAAATAACCGGTTTCGTGTTGTCTTTTCAAATTTCTCACAACACGAAACCGTTTATTTCTCCAAATACAATGTTTATATACCCAAAATTTTATAACATTTTTGTGACATAACAATTTAAATATATAGTTTAACCATGTAACACAAGCCTTCTGTAGTTTTTTCACTCTTGTTTATCTTTTATACATCCAACCACGTGCTTTCGCATACCAACTTTCTCACCTATATATATATACAAATTTATTTTTTAAAAAATAAATGAAATTTGCTGTTAGAATATTATATGAGCAAAATCTCAACAGGGTTAATTGACATAAAAAAGATTACATGTTGTTTGACTGAGATTGTAAACTGACTGAACCGAATAAAAGTAAATAAGACAATTTATTCGTTATAAATGTGTACGTGCATAGGTTTTACTAACTCTGTTGTGTGTCTTGTTCCTAATCGCAATGATACACTTATATTTTACTATCCTCCCATAGACTGGACCAATTTCTTTGTGTTTCATCTAATTTACAATTCAACAATTAAGAAACCCAGTGAATACAAACCATCTGCTGTAAACGTATCCAGAGCCGTGAGTATCTATTAATTCTCTGGCACTGTCTGTCTCTCTGCTTCACTCTATATACACTACACAAATACTCACAGGTGTACGTGTGTATATATTTATTCTCTCTCTGTTTATTTCCTCGTGTTCCCTTCTGTTGAAGAGCGTAGGCTCGAAACGTGAAAGACTTTCTCATCTTCCCGACAGTTAAATGAATACACCTGTTTCTTGTTTATACACCTTTCTCCATCGTTTGTTTTTCTGTAAATTTCAACTCTATGTATATACTTCTACATATATATATATATATATATATATATATATATATATATATATATATATATATATATATATATATATATATATATATATATATATATATATATATATATATATATATATATATATGCATGTATCCATGTATGTATGTATGTTCATGTGTATATCTATGTGTTTGTGTTTGTGTGTGTTTATGAGTAGCTAGTTATTATCCCTGTAAAAACACGTGCTGTCCAATTTAGAAATCAGTAGATTTCTAATTGTATTTAGAAATTGAATGAATCTAGACTTGGCGAGAGGCTTAGTGTTTGTAAAGGAATAGGATAATGTAAGAGATTTACACCCTCGTATTTGATATATGACATAACGAAGCAGGGCAGGGGAAGAAAGTATATATAAGAGGCACTACTATTTCTATTACACGAGACTCAAGGATCTATATTAAACGCTCACAATGAAATGCTACCAACAGGAATTTGCCTATCGCTCACAGCTCTTTAATTTATAACAACGAGCCAGTGTACCTTTACTTACTGAAGGGGAGGGGTCGGAATTCTTCCACAACATCACCCCTTTTTAGAATCAGTCTCTCCTATCTTTTCCCTTTTTCAGAATTGAACTCCGCTCCGATTTTAGATATTTATACGTAAAGGGTTCAATTTTAGTGTTCCGTTCTGTTCCGTATTCTGCTGCTAGAAAGTGTAGTACAAATTGTTTGTCTGTTGGTACCTCAAGTGTGACGTACATTACCTCCATCAGGATATCATTTAATTTCTCGTAACTGTTTCATCCGGGCATTTTTTTCTCAGGCTGGTTAATATGTTTTTGTATTCAAAATTTTTTAACACGAATACCATTCTTTCAATTTGTTTCATAATTACACCGTCGTTCCAGCTTTCTTTACCATATCTATAGGCTTAAAAAAACTATGTCACCTAACATTTTAAGTATTCTTTAAGTATTTTTGTTGTTCGCCCCTTCTAATTTTCACTCGGTATCAACTTACCGAAAACAGATTTGACCATTCTAGCAAACATCAATTCTGCAAGTGACATTCCCGACGGTCTATTCAGATTAGTTATTAGTCGATATATATTAGAAATGGTTGGAGTGCAAAATCATCCATCACTTCATTGTTCGAGTTTTTCAATGTCTTCTTGAGAGTGTC
Source organism: Octopus bimaculoides (assembly GCF_046866305.1). Lineage (NCBI taxonomy): Eukaryota > Metazoa > Mollusca > Cephalopoda > Octopoda > Octopodidae > Octopus > Octopus bimaculoides. Next base: position 6,582,132 of record NC_142956.1, read on the forward strand.
AGCAATCGCTCCACTTGTCCATTTGACTTAGGACGAAAGGGCGAAGTAGCGACAAGTTCGATAATGAACATCTTACAAAATTTTGTGAACTCGTCTGACGTAAATTGAGCTCCATTATTAGACACGGTGATACCCGGAATACTATGCCTGGCGAACAATTCGTGTAAAAAGCTTATTGTAACAGATGTCGGATTTTTATTTATGCACTTCCGGCCACTTTACTATTTAGCCTTAAAATAAACCGTGCATATTCGGAAAACCTTCCAAGATTAGTGGTACCGTGCATTTTTCTCGTATTCTTTTATTCTTTTAATTGTTTCAGTCATTTGATGGTTGCCATGCTGGTGAACCACCTTTTAGTAGAAGAACATTACCCCTGGATTTATTCCCTGTAAGCCTGGCGCTTATTCGGTCTGACTCTTATAGTGAACAGCAAATTTCTTCGAATACTCATATCGACGGTGAATGAACAAAATGAGGGGTATATAGACAGCCGACAACTGATGAAGGGTCGTTCTCTGTTCTTACTTGTCCTGTTTTCTATTTTGGTCTCTCATTGTATTTAAATCGTCTGTTTTTACTATTTCAATCCCTTTTCTTAATTTCCATACAAATAATGTATATATGACTATTGCAGATGGAGGATGAATTATCAAACTTGACAAGAGCGTGTAAAGTTGAATATTGTGGGTAAGCAAAATGGCATTTAACGTTTATTAAAATTTTGTTATATTTGGGATCAAAATATTCCATTGTTTTATGATTTGAGTATGCACTAATTTTTTACAACAACAATGCTGTACTTGTGGAACATAGGATACAAATTTATACTTTCAATCAACCGTTAAACTGTATGGAATAAATGGTAAGTAACCAGTAAACTCACATATAAATATATATATATATATATATATATATATATATATATATATATATATATATATATATATATATATATATATATATATATATATATATATATATATATATATATATATATATATATATATATATATATATATATATATATATATAGTGAGAGAGAGAGGGAGGGAGAGAGGGAGAAAGAGAAAGAGACTGAACTACACAAGAGTGTGAACACAGGTGTGTACATATATCTTCGTTATCATCACCATCATCATCATCATCATCATCATCATCATCATCATCATCATTATTATCATCAACAGTTTTGGTATGGCCTCTATGGCTTTACAGAGTGTCCCGTGGATAGAATACATTAAAATATGTAGAGACTCTGCCTTGTGATTTCAAAGAATAAAGAGACTACAGAGCCTCTATGACTGAAGATGAGTACAAGGAAAATGTCATACTTTAAGACGTGGTGAGGTGAAAGGGTGAAGCTTGAACAAAGGAAGACATACAAAGTGGTGAGGTGGTGGAAGTGGAGAAAGCGAAAGAGGTTGGTCTCTAATGTGAGAGGGAGTACTGCAGTTAGAAACAGAAGGGAAGGCATTCATGTTAGTAGTTGATAAGAAGGGGAAGGAGAAAGCTTTCCAGGTGATTAGGATGGACGCAGGGAGATGGAACGAAAGGGAGTACCGAAATATGGTTACCGTTATCAGGATGGGTCAATATATTGTCTCACAGCCAAGTAAACGATGGGAGAAGTAGAGTGAAATGGGGAAAATTGGGGTTACCGTTCATAGATTGCGAGCTTCATAGATGGGGATAAGATAAATGAATAGAGACAAACTACCCCATTTGATAAGAATATTTGGCAAATACTCAAGTGTGTTAACCGTTATACTTTCTGTGGGGAACTGATAACTTCTTGTTGTTGATTTCTTGTATTTGGTGGTTATACTACCTAGTGACATATTTTGTATGTAGATAAGACTTTAACATATGTGACATTCTTTTTACCTAAAACCGTGATGTATTCTCATGAAGCACACCAGAAAGTTGTCAGATTGTCGAATCTTATCTTCTTATAAAATAATATGTACGTTATTAATACTGCATCTATCGCTAATATATATATATATATATATATATATATATATATATATATATATATATATATATATATATATATATGATTCAATGAATTAATAGGTCCACATTATATCCAAAGGTACATATTTTTTCTTCTGATGAAATTACACTCATGTCACATAAATGTAACTTCAATTTACAAATTTGTGATTATGTTATTGTGTATCAATTGAAATGTCTGTAAGAAGCGAGAATGTGTTCTATATCTTTTAGGCGGTGAATTCCTCGCTTCCCTCCTCTTCCTGCTTGGTACTTCCTGGTATTCTTCGTCTGCTGTTTCAGTGTTTTTACTATCGTTCTTTTCTTCCTCATTCTGGTATTCTCCATCGGGATGTTGATCTTTGATCTGCGGACAATTTACTTTTATGTGACCCCCTCGTATTACAGTGGTAGTAAGTGGGATGTCTCCCCTCTACCCCCAATCATGATGTCATATCTTCTGGTAGCTCAATTTCATCGCCTATTCCATCCATGTCATTTTCGGTGGCTTTGATTGTCACTTCCACTTCATAAACCCCTTCAGTTCAGTTGTTTGGTTCTTGTAGAATGTGAAGAGTTGGCCTTTCGTCCGAATTCGTTAAAATTGCAGCTATAAACCACATTTCTTTTCTCCCGAGAGGCACCCTGTCAATCCTGACTTTCGCATCAAGCTTGCCGAGACAGCTTGGCAGGAGCACCCATTCGTCCGACCTTAATGGCGTCGCGGTGTGCTTTTTTCCGTCCTCCCTTTGTATTAATTGTCTGCTTTCCTCCACTATGCATTCAACTACCACCATGTCTTCAATTTCGAAGTTAACGTTGGGATCATTCTTATGCAGGCTGGCTACAAAAGCGTAGGTCCCGGATCTAGCAGGCTCGGGCGTCTGCACTATTTTACTCGTTCAGCATCTAAGTAGGGGAAAAACAGCAAACAAATATCACAGCCCGAAGACAGAACAACGAAATCATCACTAGGCACAAAGCCTTTAGCAAGTGGTTTAACAACCGAACTCAATGAAGCGACTCAATTCATATGGGTTCTATATCTCGCTTTAAAATTGACAGTACTGCTTATGTACAACCTATCCAATTTACCCTGCTCTTTAACAATGGATTTATATATAGTATTAGTAATCAGGGAGAATCCGTCAAG
>NC_142956.1:6742782-6770282 GCF_046866305.1 Octopus bimaculoides
GTTTTAATAAATACATTTTTACACAAAAATGTCCATACAACCAAAAAATCATGCGTAAATGCATATTTATATATTTAAAAAAAAAATATTGATAAGAGTCAAAACAAGGGTAAGAGTGAAAATATAAATGATAATGCGTATATGTACACAGAAAAATCAGTTAAAACATCTCTATTTTATACAAAACCCTAAATATGTATACACAGACACACACACACACACACACACACACACACACACACACACCCACACACACACACACATATATATATATATATATATACACATTATCTCTCACAGATACACGCGTATATATAAAAAAACACCCATACCGGTATGTTCATACGTACATAAATTTAGTATGTTATGGTTGTTACAATGGTTTATCAAGATTTAAAATATACTCTAATTAAGGTTAATAAATTACGAAAGTATAGATAAATAATTAGAATCGTAAGTAATTTTAATCTTCTAACCTTTGAGGGAAAAACTAATGTTTTATTAGAACTATTTTAAGTATTTACTTATTACAGGCAAATATGATAGCGTTTTATAAAAACCTTTATTGTTATTTGAATGCAGATTATGTATGTTTTTGCCAATGTTTGCATTTGTAAGAATGTTCAATGAAATTATTAACCAGACAATTCTTTGAAAATAAAATAAAAAGAAATTCTGTTACGCATAAATCACATAATTTTCCACCCTTTTCATATGGCTTAGAAATAGAAAGAATAAGCCAGTCTAGTTTAAATTTAATGTTATTATCTTTAAGATCCCAAATTAGTTTGCTAAGGCTCGTGGTATTACGTTTGCTTCTATCTCTAAAGGATGAAAAATGGTTAGAAATTCTAGTGGATAAAGGTGTAGAGGAAGAACCTACGTAAAAGTAAGTATTTTTGGGAGTACTAACTTGACATTGGTAGATAGTGTTTCTGAGTCTCACATTTTCACTTAAAAAACTAATTCTTTTGGAATTGACTTCTGAAATAATGATTTTGTTGTTATGACTATTACTATTATGTGTCGTGTTATTAATATTGTTCCCTATATTATTATTATTATTGTTATTATTGTTATTTTGGTAAGGGCTAATAACGTTTGGTTCAATGTTATTACTGTTTGAACTCTCTAGTGGATGCAAAAGCCTCATATTGTGTGCAGATATTATCTGCGAAATGTTCTTCATGTTAGAGAAACCGAATCTAACCTTGTGTGTATTTATGACTTGGGAGTAATGAGAGTGTTTAGGAAAGTTCTTATTTATAGCGTTTTGGAACTGGGATAACAATTTTGTTTTTACATTTTTACTGTAAGGAAGAACTACCCAGACATATTTATTAGGTTCTGGTTTAGAATGTTTTCCGGTATTGTTTATAAATAGTCTTCGTTTATTGTTATCATTGGGACAAGGTTTTATTTGACTTTTATTTCCCTTATTTCGTGAAAGGATGTTAATCTTGTTGCTATCGTTAGGTAATTTATGGTTGTAGTTATCTTCGTATTTATTGTTATTATTTAAATTAAAAGCTTTATCATTATAATTATTGATATTAAGAATATTATTATTAGTTTTGTTATTACTCATATCGGTTTCATAATTAGAATCTATATAATTAACCTTTTCTCTGTAACCTGCTTTTGATAAAGCTAAGTTGTAAAATTCAGCCTCCTTATTGAAAATGCATTCGTTCGTAGAAAGATTGGATAGTCTAAGAGAAATATTTTTGACCAAATTTCTCGTTACTGAGTTTGGATGATTGCTGGATTTACTGATATATTTTAGGTTAGTGGAGGGTTTATGATACGGGAAAAATGTTTTAATGTGTAGATCTAAAGTGACGTCCTAGAAGTTAGCTATAGATGTTTCATCTTCAAATACTATACCAAAGCCCATTCTGCTAAAACACCTAGCTAATTTATTTTTAACTTTTTGTATTTTTTGATTTGTGGTGTTCTCTAAGTATAATAGACAGTCGTCTCTGTATAGACCACCCTTAACATTTGGGAATTGGTCTTCTAATTCGTATAGAATGAATGTGCATATTAAGTCAGCAATTTGAGCTGAATCGGAACTTCCCATCGGAACGTCGAATCCTTCTGGTGTGTACTTACGTATCCATAGTTTTTTATTAAACTTAATTATGGAATTTCTAGCTGCTTTAATGACTTTAAACTCGTCTCTAGGCATACCCGCCTTCTTGTGAGCAAACCAAAGTGCTGTATTTAAAATAATGGGGTTAATTGAGGGATAGAAATTAGAAATGTCAAATTGGATAAATTTGGCATTGTTTTTGTTGTTAATATTGGTTACAATTTTAATATCAAAGATCCCTATGGATCACACAGGTTGTAATCCTTTGAAACATATGTAGGAATAAAGTATGCAATTATAACATGCGTTTTCTCCAATCCTTAAATTCTTAATATATATATATATATATATATATATATATATATATATATATATATATATATACATATGTATGCATATGCATGTATATATGTATATTTGTGTGTGTCTTTGAGTATGTGTGTGTCAGTACACATGCACGGTACACAGCAATATTCTTTGCTTTGTGATGCCATGCTGGGACCAGACACGAGAATGAAGAGACCGGAAGAAGTCAGTTGCTCTCTGCAGCCTGAAGGATATTTCCTCATCCAGAGAGCAAGAACGGCCGAGTGTGCTGCCCAGGTAGATGAATTGTCTACCACTTCCACAATTGTTCCTTCAACCAAGATAGCATGTAATGATCCTTGAACGCTTTCATCAGTGATGTCTCAGACGCATTTTGAATGTTGGTTCGACCTTAAAAACTCCAGACACACAGGTCCTGATCACAAATGATGTCTTGAATGGTGATGGTGCACAATTACCAGTTACGTTGGACTGGGCATCCTATTAGAATGAAGGATATCAGGATTCATAAATAGATGGGGAACTTGTGAATGAAAAGAAACCCCGGCAGTAACTGAACCTGCGATTTAAGGACTGTGTGAAGTTCTCATTAAAGGCCTGTGATATGCAGGAGACTGACTGGGAGAGCAATTACTCTCATCGCCAAAGATGGAGGAAGCAGAATAAGGAAGGGTCGACACTTTTGAGAAAGCACATATTCTGCATGAAGAAATTACGCGTGTTGCTCGAAAGTGCACCGCTGTGTAGTGAATGGGGAAAGCTTGGTCTGTAATATATGCTTGTCAAGAGCAGGGCTCATTAGCCACCACCGGAACCGCAAATGCAAAATATAAGTTAGTCCTAGACAACACAATGTTCCTGAAGTTCTAGCAATGGTCTTCCTCGCTCACGAACTGGCAGAAACGTTAGCACGCCGGGCGAAATGCTTAGCGGTATTTCGTCTGCCGCTACGTTCTGAGTTCAAATTCCGCCGAGGTCGACTTTGCCTTTCATCCTTTCGGGGTCGATCAAATAAGTACCAGTTACGCAATGGGGTCGGTATAATCGACTTAATCCGTTTGTCTGTCCTTGTTTGTCCCCTCTGTGTGTAGCCCCTTGTGGGTAGTAAAGAAATAACACACACACACACACATACACACACACACACACACACACATATGTATATATAAATATACGTGTGTGTAGGTATTATCTATGTGTATGTGCGTGTGTCTGTGTATGCATTTTAGTATATGTTATCCCTATCATCAATGAAAATCTTGCTTTAGCTTGATGGTAGTTTATCCACCATTCTTCGTTATTCAAATCATAAATAAATCTAGCAAGCTATTAGTTGTGGAGAGCAAAGACAATTTGATGAATAAAACATAAATACTTACACTTGTGTATGTTCAATCCTGATGTAATTGTTTGTGTAGTTAATTGCCAAAGTAATTATGACAACGACAGCTGGAAGACCTGACAAGGACATTTACAGAAAGGAAGAAACATATGTAGATATTAGTCAATATTTAAAATCATAAATATATGACATTTAAATCGATTTAGTTGACCATGTTTTATTTGAGAAAAATGTCTGCTTGAAAAGATATCCATATTTATGTTCAGGTACTCTAGTCAAGTTCTACTAATTACTCATTTGGCTTCTAGAAATTACAACTAGTGTATGTCTTCGATTCTATCAACGATATGTTTCACTGGGAAACAAAAATTAAAAATTGCTGCAAGTTCCGGCCAAATTAATTGTTGCGTCAGGTGAAGTACAAAATGAATAACTCTTAGCTTTTTCTAGAGATGAGATAAAACTGAATTTTTTTGCGGTAAAATGAAAGTAATCTTATGTTGCCCTAATGATCAACCTGAGAATATGTTTCTTTATAATTTACGTGTAATCTGTATATATAAATATTACATCTCGTTTCAGCTACTTACCCCAGGCAAAGATTGAACTCTTCAGGACAAAATGTGACTGATATGTTTTAAATACAATAACAGCAGCTAGACAAACGTGAAATGCTTCCACAGCCATCCACATGAGAGATGTCAGAAGGAAGTAGTGTAACAGAGCAGCCACTGCCTACAATAACAATAACAGCAACAATAAGAATAATGATTTCCAACATTCACATACATAAACTCAAATATATAGTTAAGTAGGCATCTGTCCTTGGTGGATATGTTATATTATTGAACCCAGAAGTATAAAAATTAAAATAGAAATTTCAACACAAAACATAAAGAGATGTAATTCAATACAGAAATGAATTTTGTTTGGTGCCTTTGCCAATCGACAACATTATCAATGTGTAATAATAATAATAATAATAATAATAATAATAATAATAATAATAATAATAATAATAATAATAATAATAATGCCTCCCCACCAGAAATTACCAAAAACATATAATGAAAGGAAACATAACAAGTAACTGTAGAATATGTGGCGATGGACAACAAACAATAAATCATATTATCTCTGGCTGCCCAGTCCTGGCTAAGAAGGAATATATTCACAGACACGACAGACCTGGGACCTATATACACTGGAAGCTATGCCAACACTATGGAATAACAACAGAAAAAAGATGGTATAAACACACACCAGTAAAGGTCACAGAAAACGAGAAAGCAACCATACTCTGGGATATGCCAAAACACACAGATAGAGAAATTAAGGCCAATAGACCAGATATAGTTGTCAAAGATCATGAAGGAAAAGAATGCTTTCTAATTGATGTATCAATACCAGCAGATGACAACGTTTCCCTAAAAGAAATGGGGAAACTTTCAAAATACAAAGACCTGGAAATAGAGGTAACTCGAATGTGGAATCGAAAAACAGAAACAATTCCTATCATAGTAGGTGCCTTAGGTATAATAAAAAAAAATATTCAGGCAAATACATAACAAAACCACTAGGACTTGCAAATATATATAATATACAGAAAATTGCACTACTGGGCACTGCACACATCCTATGCAAAACACTTTCAATACAGTAACCATAAGAGCACCACAGCAAACCACAGCACATACCCAAGGCACACAGTGCTGCACTCGGTAGTGAAGGGAAAGCAGGTTATAAAAATAAAACTACTGAACAATAATAATAATAATAATAATAATAATAATAATAATAATAATAATAACAATAATAATAATAATAATAATAATAATAATAATAATAATAATAATAATAATAATAATAATAATAATAATAATAATAATAATAATAACATTAATAATAATAATAATAATAATAATAATAATAATAATAATAATAATAATAATAATAATAATAATAATGCCAACATTATGGAATAGCAACAGAAAAAAGATGGTATAAACACACGCCAGAAAAGGTCACAGAAAACGAGAAAGCAACCATACTCTGGGATATGCCAATACACACAGATAGAGAAATTAAGGCAAATAGACCAGATATAGTTGTCAAAGATCATGAAGGAAAAAAATGCCTTCTAATTGATGTTTCAATACCAGCAGATGACAACGTTTCTCTAAAAGAAATGGAAAAACTTTCAAAATACAAAGACCTGGAAATAGAGATAACTCGAATGTGGAATCTAAAAACAGAAACAATTCCTATCGTAGTAGGTGCCTTAGGTATAATAAAAAAATATTCACACAAATACATAACAAAAACACCAGGACTTACAAATATATATAACATACAGAAAATTGCACTACTGGGTACTGCACACATTCTACGCAAAACACTTTCAATACAGTAAACATAAGAGCACCACAGCAAACCACAGCACATACCCAAGGCGCACAGAGCTGCGCTCGGTAGTGAAGTGAAAGTACGTTATAAAAATAAAACTACTGAATGATAATAATAATAATAAATGAACGAAGGGAGAATGATTAAGAGGAAGTGTTACGTAACTAGCGTAGAAATACCTCGGATTAATGAGAGTTTTAGAGACCCTGCCGATGGGCTACAAAGGATGGTCTTTGTTGAAAATAGAGAGGTAGGAGTTGAAAGCAGAGAGAAGAGAAGAGAGCAAGAACAGAGAAATGACGATGAGCTGTTAAGTATGAGGAACAGGGATGTTATACAGTGACCCCTGATACTTTGGTGGGTGGACATGCAAAGGAAATGGACCAACTAGATAATCAATGGCTTGAAATTCAAAGGCGACTCACCAGCTTGATGAATGCTCTAAAAGAAAAAAATAACCACAAGAGAAGGGTAGATAGGACTGTGATAAATAAAGTAACACTAAAGATAAATACTGCCATACCATACATCCGGATCGAGGACATAACACAAACAAGGTATCTTCTCCGGGCTGTTGCGCTACTTGTTGAGGAGAAATTACAACTTAAGAGAACAAAAAATTGTGCAACAAAAGAACCATTGTGGAGACGACACATTGAAAGTGACATAATGCGGGCACAGCAAGATCTACGAAAAATTGACCGATGCTTGAGAGGAAACTAGGGAAATGGGTAAACGACCGACAGAGAAAAATTAGAGAAAAAATATAAAATACAGAAGGACGGGATTGATACAGTAATAGAGCATTTAAAAAACAGGATCATGGAAAAAAACAGAGGATCAGATGATCTGTGAACAGAAATAAGCAATTCGAGCTGAATAGATCGTTCAAAAATAACCCGAAGCAATTCTTCCGAAAGTAAGAAGGAGATAATAGGGAAAATGTAGCTCCTAGTGCATATCAAGCCAGAAGTTCTGGAGCGCAAGATGGGGAAACAATGTGATGCATAAAAGGGATGCAATGTGGATGGGAACTATCAAGACAGAATTACAAGCATGGGTGATGTGAAAGTATAACTGGATAAAGTGCCTAACTGATATGACTTATGGCTTTTGGCCGAAGGGATGCCACAAGGCACATGTGAAAGACTAGCAGCCCAATTGAATGAGCTTGTCCAGAAAGGTACAGTCTTCGCTGGATGGTGTCTGGGACGACAACACTTATAATGAAAGATAGAAGAAAGGGGAATATTGTGGGAAACTAGCGTCCCATAGAATGCCTAAACATAATCTGGAAGATACTCATTAGAATATGTGCGGCAAAGACATACTTTTCTGACACAAACATGTCTATAGCTTGGATTGACTTTAAGAAGGCATATCATATGATGCCTCATACGTGGATCATTGGATCGTGGAATGCCTGCAGATGTTTGTTGTTGCTGACAACATCGCAAATGTTCTGATGCAGAGCATGAAAGAGTGGAAATCCAAATTGTACTAGAGTAAATGCATTACTTGGAGAAATTGATATTTATTAAAAGGCGTTTCTTCCATGGTGAATCGTTTTCTCCGTTACTATTTGTAATTTGTAATTAGAATAGTTAAGATAGTTTACCGATGTATGAAGAAAGGCCCATCATTGAACCTTCTTCTGTTTATGGATGACCTGAAATTGTTTATGAAATCTGAAAAACAGATAGATACCTTAACTAAAACACTTCAGAAAAGTGGTTGGGACATCGATATGGACTTTGGGCTTACCAAATGCTCAGTACTTAATACGAAATAATGGAAGAAAGCAGCCTGTAGAGGATTTCAGTTATCATCAGGAGAGATCATGGGTGAACCCGACGGTAGTGGCTATAGATATTTAGGGATTTTAGAGCTGGATGACATTCGACACAGAGAAATGAAAGTCAAGGTCAGCGCGGCGTATCAAAAAAGATGAAGCTAGAGTGGAAATCCAACCTGAATGTCAAACATTTGATTAGCGCAGTTGGGGTGGTCAGATATAATGCGTCCATCCTGAAATGGACTAAAGAGGAAATATCAACTGTGATAGAACGACGGGAAAGTTGATGACGCTGCATGGGGCGCTACAACCTAAAGCCAAGTAAACAGACTGTATATGAAAAGAAAGAATGGTGGCATAGCACTAATTAGTATAGACCATTGTATAAGGAGGGAAAGGAGAAGGTTTCCGAGTATTTGATGAATAATGATTAAGATCTGCTGCAATATGCCGCGAAAGATATGGGTGTAAATGCAGATGAAATGATGAGCAAGGAAGAGTTTTACCAAAGAGAAGAGGAGAAGAGAAAGCAAGAATTTATTGAAATGATAATGCACGGACAGTTGGAAAGGAATACGCAAGACGTTAAGGATAATACAACATCGTGGGCATGGGTTCAGTAAAGTAATTTGAGGCATACTACCGGAAGCCTGATCATTGCTGTACAAGACCAGGCTTTCGCTACCAATTCAGTGAAGTATAACATCTATAAAACTTCTGACACGCAGAAATGCAGACTCTCTGGAAAGAGTGTGGAAAATGTGACCGACTTGGTAAGTGGGTGTGAGAGATTTGCAGAAACAAATACAAGCGCCGTCACGATAAAGTGTGCATGTATCTGTATTGGCTCTTATGCCGTAAATACCAATATGAAGTAACAGATAACTGGTATGAGCATGTACCAAGTAAAGTTATGTAGGAGGATAGAAAAGTAACGATACTCTGGGACTATGGTTTTCAGACGGATCGTGTAATCGAACACCGTCGGCCGAATATTGTAATATTGAATATGAGAAACAAATACTGTCAGATCATTGATGTAGCCATACCAAATGACATGAATGTTGTGAGTAAAGAGGTTGAAAAATTACCAAGTACTCCGAATTGAAAGAGGAAATGGCAAAACTGTATGGAATGCGAGAGGGTAATGTAAAAGTGCTACCAGTGGCGATAGGAGCATTGGGCTCAATTCCATCAATACTTTTTAAGGAAACTGGAAATCCCAAGACTGATGTCTTGCAAAAAGCAGTTTTATTGGGAAAGTATTATTTATCTGAGGTCCTTGTGTTACGAAGGAATAATAATAATAATAATAATAATAATAATAATAATAATAATAATAATAATAATAATAATAATAATAATAATAATAATTCTTTCCAATTTCAACACAAAACCGGTAATTTTTAGAAACAGGATTAGTTGATATAAAAGACCCCAATACACGTCTGCTACTTTAATTCCTCGAACCCAGAATGATGAGAGGCTCAGATGAACTCTGGAGAGATCAGTCAATTTTGCCTTGCATCACTTCAGGTCGATAAATTCAAGTTTTCTACAACTACTAGTAGAGTATAGGGGTTGATGGTATCAACAAAACAATTCTCCCTAAAAGTTGCAGGTCTTGTATCAAAATATAAAACGCCTGAAATAATTAATATTTGTTGCTTTAGTAGATAGAAAGGGCTTAATCAGACATTGGGTCATCCCATAAATAATAGATTTTTATACTTCTTTTACTTTTCAAAATTAAGATATAGTTCTTCTTTTAATCTAAAATATGCCCTCTTTCCTTTTCTACAATGCTCTTTCATATCTCTAGTAGACCTGCAAGGCTCGTCTTCCAAAATTCGTTTGTCCGTCACGAAAAGTACACGTCCAGTACTGTTCTGATATTGTCTGCAAACTTCATATTTTTTCCGTCCAAATGATTTTGAAGATCGCAGAATAAATGATAATCATGTGAAGCCCTGTCTGGCTGAAACATCGTCTCCCATTCAAACTGCTCCAGCCTTTCGAATGTCATTCTCACTGTATGTGGCCGAGCATTATCCTGATGGAAAAACGCCTTTCGTCTAGAAACCAAAAATGGTCGTTTTCTTCACGCACTGACCTGAATGACTGGTTGAATGACCAAATCCAAGATTCTCTGCTATTTCTTCAACCGACACAATGGAAGTTTGTTCCACCAAAGTTAGCAGGACATCCTCGTCGAGCTCTACATATGTTCCAGGACGAGGCTCGTCTTCTAGGTTGTAGATTCCGGCTCGGAATTTCTGATGGGATGACCCAATACAATAAAATTAAAATAATGTTGAATAGAAAGCTAACATAGTCAATTTGGGTGGGTCAGATGTTTAATATATATGCGAGGAGAATTTATCGAAATTTTTATACAAAATATAGCTTGACGAATAAAAATTTATTTTCTCATTATCTCGAGGTTTTACCATAAGAATGTTGTCATCTGAAAATAAAGCATTGGTCAAATGAAAAAATGCAAGGACGAAATATGACAACATTATATGTATTCCGTAACGTTGGAAGAATTTGAATACAGATGCAGCCTGGGCTATTACTGGGTGAAATCTATATGAACTCGTTCGTAGTGTTTCATGTAAAACAAAATTCGTACTGGTTAAAATGTGTTTTCACTTACCTTACAAACAACTGCTATTTTTGAGCCATATTGTTGCGTCCCAACAAGGAAGATTAAATTAGTGATGGCCAAAGAAATGCACAAGTTTACTAAAATCTTTGAAGCCATTAATATCCTTAGATATCTGAAATAATGGGAAAAGGAAAGAAAATATTTCATTCAATAAAGTACAGGTAAAAACAAAAAAAAAACTCAGTACATAAATAATGACTACAACAGTTATATCATGATTATTTGAATATAAACACTGTTACATCTATCTATCTATCTATCTATCTATCTATCTATCTGTCTGTCTGTCTATATATATATATATATATATATATATATATATATATATATATATATATATATTTATATATATATATATGTATATATATATATATATATATATATATATATATATATATATATATATGTATCTATGTGTGTGTGTGTGTGTGTGTGTGTGTGTGTATGTATTTACATAATTTCTGTGTGGTTGTGGTGTAAATTATGTGTATGATGATTTGAATGAGATATAAAACACTATGCTTATTGCCTCTTGCACACACAGGATATGTTTCGATGGTTATGATAGTAATTCCTTTAAGTCAGGGAACATGTGATGATACGTTAAACGTAGAATTGAATGGACACAAACACATATATACGTTGTTGGTGCATTAACAGCAATGATATCAACAATATGTTGTTTTTTTCTCAGTTAATACTGCATTCAATAGACCGTTGTTACTATCTTGTCGTTATGAACAATGTTTTTCTACCGACAAAAAAGAAAAGAGCAGCTGCATTAATTATAGTTCTATGTTGGAGATTCATTCATGAATGCGTGGCGTCTCTAACTCTAATCGGAGATGCAGTTTATAAACCATCTACTACTAAATATTTAAGGAAATCTTTCCTGCCGAATTTGCATATAGAACGTCTTCTTAGAAGCTAATTCAATAATAAACACAAATTCATGTGTGAGTGTGTGTGTGTGTGTGTGTGTGTGTGTGTGTGTGTGTGTGTGTGTGTGTGTGTGTGTGTGTGTGTGTGTGGTCTCCCATTAGGGCCACTAGTAACATGGAAACCAGTAAAACCTATTGCGCTGTTGGTCGGGTAACTGAACCGGCAACCCCAAGGCTTACTGGTGAAGAGGATTGCTAAACACCTAGCAGCACTAAAAAAAGACCTGTCGAAAGGACGAAAGAACCTAATGTATGTACAACGAATATCTAGCAATAGCACGGCTCCCTGAAAGTCCAGGTTGGTGTCCTGGGTCCTGGAAGACCACTGGGAGTTGAGGCACCCCTTAGCTTCTGTTAAAGCTTGTCTTTAAAACAAGATCTCTCCGATAGAAAACCAGATATACAGGGAATGACTTTGAAGATTATTGGGATCTCTTGCTTAAGCTTGCGATCATAGTGCTCCCATTTATCTGAACTTGCGATTTATAGTGGCTCTTGGTCGATCTCTGAGAGGGCCTATGCGGTTCTGTGCAAGCCTTATTGGACCTAAAATTTGAGGTTATGTCATTGCCGGTAAGGTGACTATCCGATGCCTGATTGAATTGGAGGATGCCGTGGCGAGTATGAGTGCCGCAGATGTGAACTCAGGTGAAACGGACTGCTGGTGCAATAAAATTTATGCAAGGCATTGGCATTTTGCATGCAGAATGGTAAGTTATGGTCTTCCTCAGTCACAGGTGGACATCTATCATATATATCTATGTGTTTGTGTGTGTGTGTGTGTGGTGTGTGGGATGTGTGTGGAGTGTGCATGTGGTTTGAGATATATATATATATATATATATATATATATATATATATATATATATATATATGGGTGTCTTTCTCTCTGTGTTTCTAGCCATCGCTTCTCAACCGGTGTTGTACAAAAGTTCCATTGACTTAGCCGTTCGGCAAATGAGTCATATAGAATAAGAAACAGGGCTACAAGAAATAAATAAATACTGGGGCCGATTCGTTCTACTAAAATATTTTAAGGCGTTGCTCCAATATGTTCGCAATCTAATAACTACAACAAGTAAAAGATAAAAGATATAAATTGATACATGCATACAAACATAAATCGATGTGTGTATATGTGTGTGTATGGATGTATGTATGTATGTATGTTAAGTCCGGATTTACGGAAAGGAAAACAAAAGATCGAATATCCCATTTTAATTGAATTTAATCGTCAATATAGTTTCCAGCATCTTCTATGACAGCTTTCCATGTACACGTAACGTTTTTAATCCCAGTCGTGAAAAACATTTTGGGTTTCGAATAGAACTATTGTTTCGAGTTAAACCGTTTGTAAACTGCCGAACGAATGGTAATCTGAAGAAACAAGGTGTGAGGAATAATGTCGATGTGCAATTGTTCTCCCAACCAAATTCTTCGATCTCCTCTGATGTGATCTTTGCAGTGTGGGATTTTGCATTGTCCAGATGAAATATTACTCTCTCTAGATTCTAATGTTTAACTGCAATAGACATTCTAAAATACCGTTAAATATATATATATATATATATATATATATATATATATATATATATATATATATATATATATATATATATATATATATATATATCTACAGCACAATCTTGTCAGTGAACGGGTCGCGGTCTCAAAGCGACGAAAATATTTTGACAAATTAAATTTAAATGCTGAAGTGATTGATTTAATGATAGAGGATGACGTTACAAAGTACCATATCATGGTCTGGCAGGGGGGTCTTTCCGAGTCTTTTAGTAAGAATAGTGATAGAGTGGTGGCTCAATTCTAGATAAAAGACGCTCTTATTAGTCTTCTTGCTCTTTGTATATATTATTAAATATATGATGCAATGTGATGTGTGTGCATGATTTTATATATGTGTGTGTGTATGTATGAATGTATATATATATATATATATATATATATATATATATATATATATATATATATATATATATATATATATATATATACATATATATATATATATATATATACATATATATATATATATATATATATATATATATATATATATATATATATATATATATATATATATATATATATATATATATATATATATATATATATATATATATACATATATATATGTATATATATATATATATATATTGAAAAAAAAGTCGTCAGAATTTTGGAATAACTTCTTTCATTTATTTTATACATATATTAGCCCTTTCGTTCGTCTTTCGAACTTGTCAAATATAAATCTGTCAAATTACAGAGATCTTGCTTATTTATATAAAAACAGGTTTTTGGGGGGTTTTGTTTATAACAGAACATTATTTTGTTTTTTTGGGGTGAGGCTTTGGAGACAATGGAAGATGTATAAGTAGATAGATAGATAGCCAGGCAGATAGAGAGATAGAGAGATAGACTGATAGTCAGACAGATAGAGAGATGGATGGGGTAAAAGAGAGAGAGAAGGGCCATTGTATTGAAATGGTCTTTTTAAGGTGTGTCAATATAAAAAAAGTTAGAAGCTCGTTTACTACTTACTGTATTGTTTTGAAAGGGTTTTTAGGGATGGTAGAAGAAGGAAGAAGAGAGAAGAAGACAATGGAAGATGTATAAGTAGATAGATAGATAGACAGGCATATATATATATATATATATATATATATATATATATATATATATATATATATATATATATATATATATGTAGTATATAAGCATATATGTATGTATGTATGTATGTATGTATAGTCCATTCCAAACACTGTCAGACTTCGATTCTCGTTTAGGATAAGAAAATACCGATCACCTTTAAACAAATTCTGACATTCTACAATTCTCAAGTAAGTACCACACTGAAATACTGGTCACATCTATGCGTGGGTGTTGCTGCTACACATAGCCCACACAGAAACACACACACACACGCATACACACACGTACACACACATATACATACATATATATATATATATATATATACAGCTCACACGTACGCATATATATATATATATATATATATATATATATATAAAGTAGTTGTATACTGCCAACTTAACATGACAGTCCCAATAAGGGAATATACTACTGCTTTTTTTTCTCTAGGAAGCTGGACCGCTTCCTATTAAGCCTTGACACATTTCCTGTGTCCTTATCTTTGCGAGAGGGAGAGAAAAACTCCTCCACCCAGCCTAGCCTGCATTCAGGGACATGTTTCTCAGTCTTTGCTCGTCATTAGCCTGAAGTAGCACGACTAGCACGACTATATATTCTCAATCCCACACAAAGCAAATTCATCTGGCTGAACGGTAAATGTTAACTCACCAACACAGAACAACAACTTGCTCACTAACACATCGTATAAAACAGAGACCGATATTGCAGTAATAGTAAAGATCGATTCGCCATTGTAACTACTATATTGGTCAATACCTTTCTGGCGTTACAAGCTAAACAGAAAGGATATCGTTCCCTAATTCTTCTCTTTCCTTTTTGTCATCCTTATTGTGGGTCACAAAGCCTGATCTGAAATATTTCTTTAATTAATCGCTCGTAAAAGGGACAACATTCTGAAATTCTCTCATCCATACTTTTTCCTGAAGTCGTCAACCACATCGATCTTACCAATCTTCGAGAACCCCACTAAATGGTGGATGTTGCCTTTCTGCATTTAAACCGTTAATGAAAGAAAATAGAAACTGAAATTCTTACTTGGAACAAACATGAATTATTGCTGTAAGAATGAGACAGACAAATGATATTGCGCAGCCAATGTAAGATAATAGAGATGTTGGGGGATCAGTGTTCAGATTCTGAAACGGAAGCAAACAATAACGCATTAACTCCGCCTCCCATTCCTTCCTGTGTCGGTCAATAATCATGTAAATTATGAGTAGATAAAATGCTGATGTAGAAGGTGAGGACTAGAGTAAACTGCATTAGAGACAATATATGAGTGGACTGTTTTACATTGCATGTTGGATGAGAAACAGTTTCACAGAATCTATTATATATATATATATATATATATATATATATATATATATATATATATATATATATATATATATATATATGAGTTGTAGAAGTAGAAGTATGATATGTACTTCTCATAGATCTTGACTTCAAATTCATTGAAGGTGAATATTTTATCAGTTCAGCTAATTGAAGCTACTTCACATAAACCATCTCTCGACTGAGATAGACCGGTGTTATTTCGTTCTCATTCCTTTAACACAAGGCAACTTAAGATCATTTTTCCGCTATCAGAGCCTGATGCTGTATGATCAGTTTCTTATACGTAGAGTTGCATCCTTCAACAAGTAAGAGGACGTGTCTACTTCAGATATATTTTGACCATGGATACTATAGATTGTGAGTCGTGACAAAATATATATGAAGGCTGTTCGTCTCATATTGGGTCAATAGATGACCCGAAATATGTTATGTGATGAATGAATATATAGATACAGGAAAAATGTGAAATTGAAATTACTTTGTAACAAAAATTACACGAATGAAAATAATAGCAAAAATAAGTGAATTGATTGAGTAATGTTCCTGATAAAAATGACAATGATAGAAGCAACGACATGTGACCTGACTGTTTAATCTCGGTTCTTGTGACGTCGGGTGAGAGTAGAACTGGTTTGGAGTGAACTAACAATTTGAGTTAACTCAGAATATCCTGCAGGCCAAAATATGTGCCGTAGGTAGATGTATATTTTATGTTTATGACAAATAGAAGATACATGCGCATTATGGATGTAAAAAAAAAACAAAAAAAAACATCAGCAGAAACAATCTCATAAATGACAGAAGAGATCTTGTAAGAGAATCGTGAGGAGAGCGATTTAACATCTATGCTGCAAACATATTTATTGTGCTGCGGAGGCTAATTTTATCTTAAATATGTCTTTATCATCTAGGCTACCATTCAGATCGCTTCAACACAACAACATTTAAAGCCAGGACTGATGACTGTCTCTCACAATCCCCTTCAAATCAATGTTGAAGGCATTTTCATGTATTTTGTTGATGATGGTAGCTTGGCAAATTTAAAGGACACATTCCTAAGTTTGGACTAATAAACAACTGTCAGAGTAAGAAGCACAATAACGACTTTTTGCAATATTTTACCCCCACTTATTTACTATTAACCTTACATATTTACCAAAAAATCCACCAACAGAAAGTTTAGTGGGTGTTGACATTATTAATGCATAGACATAAGCACTTAATTACAGGTAATTAACAAGTCGTCATAATCTTACCAACCATTAATAGGGCAAAACTTGTAAGATGGTTACAGGAACAAATTGCTTTCTCTCCAGGTACATGCTTAGATAAACTACAGCCTTTGGTTGACCAATGGGGATCGTGTTCAGGTGATTCATCCCAATAAACACACTGTGGAGTGGGTTGGGTTGTGGCATTCTGAAAAATAGAAGACATCGGATGGTGTAGTTTCAGAAATATTTAACGATGTTAAAGACGTTAATGGTTGGGATGTGTTTCATGATAGGTTAACTGGGTCAGGGAGGGTATGAAGGTAAACAGCAACAACAGTTACCTTATGAAATCCTAAATTAATTGACGCTGAAAATACACGGACACAATCAATGAAGTCAATAGAGAGATGTATTAAAACATTATAGTGGTGATCGGAAAATACAGCACAAGTGTCTTGAAGCATATCTTGGAATGAAGAAAGAATACTTCCATCATCACACAATGTTTACATTAGAAACATACATGTTCTAACTGAACACAGTAACAGCTACTACACCAGCAACAAACACAATAACAACTACAATTACTGCTGTTGAGGCTGCTACTACTACTACTACTGCAACTAGTGCCATGTTTCTTTCGGGAGGAATGAAATGTCGTATTGGAATGAAACACTAACAACAAAACAACAACTGTGATAAACAATTAATGGCTATTACCTGATCTATTAAATTGAATGATATGGTGACTGGTTCATCGAGGCTGGTTATTTTAATGTTAGGAATTTTTGCAGCAATAATACTGCTGTTAATTGTTTTATCGGCTTTGGTATTGGGGTTTTGTGTTAGCTGTAAAGAGAAGTCATTAGTTAAATTGCATGTGGTAGAGAAGTCATTAATTAAATTGCATGTGGTATTACATCGAGAATTCATCTCCCAAGGTCTGACCGTCTATGGAGAGTTCTGCTTCGACGTTTTGAAACGTTTGGAAGAGTTCAGATCTGTGGAGCGGGAAAGAAGTGGATTCCCCTCAACGACAATGCACCCTGTCATCGAGCTCTCCCCACTTTTGAGTTACTTGCTAAATTCAACATGGCATTGCTTCTACACCCCCCCCCCCCCGCCCAGTTCGCCAGATTCAGCACCTGCGAACAGCCACCTTCTCCTCAAGATGAAACCGTAGCTCAAAGGGTGCCGTTTTAACACTGTTGTCGAGATCCAGAGTGAATCGTAGAACGTTCTTGACTCGCTTACGGAAAACGAATAATGAGTATCCAATCAGCTAATTCGTATGTTACTAATCCGCTTACAAATTTGTAAGCGGAGCAGTAAAAGATGATACAATTTCTTCTAAAACAAAAAAAAAATATTAATTTGTTTCTGTTATCAACCTACCAACGTAACTTTGTGACAGACCAGCTCCTTCCTCAAAGGAAGAATATTAAAATAATATGTGTGTGCGTGTGTGCGTGTGTGCGTGTGCGCGTGCGTATGTGTTTATGCGTGTGTATGTGTGTGAGTGTGCGCGTATGTGTAGGTATTATATATATATATATATACATGTGTGTGTGTGTGTGTGTTCTGCATATTAGGACAATGATTCTGTATGTACTTAGAATGTCTGTGGAGACTAAATCAGACCAAAACACCGGTGTCTTATGATTCCATTTTTAACACCGAGTTTCTTAGATGTTTCGCCGAGACAAAACTCAAGACAACGGTCGTTTTTAGTTGGTTTATTCATCATAAATGGGTACACACACGCATATATATGCATATATACATATGTACATACACATAGTCATTTGTAGCTGTATTGTTTTAGTATTAGAATCATAAAAACAACAACGATTTGAGACATTTCGTCGACTGGTGAAAGACAGATTTCTATTTTGGTTCCATACCCTATATAGCATATCATCCTTCAAGAAGAAAAACGAAATCCTTGAAACGGCAGATTGATCTTCGGTTTTCTGATGTTTTATCAAACTCTTTGGTAATGAAATGTAGTCTACCATGCCTTTTACTTGTAGGTCTGGATTTAAGTTGTAATATATCTGATGGAAGAATATGAAAGAAAAAAAATGAAATTGATAAACCAAAAATATACCATTACATGTGAATGATGTAGTCATAAAAATTCATAAACTTTCGAATGTGAAATCATTGTTTGGAATAGTGGTCTTTGAAGCACATAAATATTGGGTTCGATATATTGTGTTGGATAGAAAATGTTCCATGGACGATGTTATGACGTAGGTATGCAGGTCTGGTGTGAAATGTAATTTCACAAATAAATAGTTGGTTGTGGTTATCTAAAAATAAACTATCGCAGAGATATATCTTAACACAGAACCTAATGCGTGCTACTCGAACGTAGGTACAATACTCAGCGTTCACTGTTCCATAACCGATTGTTAAACGGACATACATCGAACTAACTCGGTAACCAGTAATTTCGGAGTAACATCGTCAACTACCGGCTTACTGTTCGCTGAGTTCTTATTTATTGTAATCGGTTAGTCACATGGGAGTATTCAGGATTCTCACATAACATCTGCCCTTTTTCAGAATTCAACTCCGCCCGTGTTGTTTGCACGATTTGTTTAAGCGTTGGTACATTAAATGTATAATAAATGACTTCCACTGGAACTTCGTTTCTTGTGACCGTTTCCTCAGTAAACCTTAAGATTTTAGTTGATTTATATGTCTCTTATATTCGTAGTAGTGACCTTTTACCAAAAATAACACTTTCCCAATCTGTTTAGCAATCACTCCGTCCTCTCACATTCCTTTACCGTTTTTATATATCTTTGTGAACAATTTGCAAGACGTTTGGAGCTTAGTTATGTGGTTACTTCGTTTTAGCATATATCTATGTAGGTGTTTTAAATCTGTGCGACCATAGGCGCTCCTGCGCTGTTTAAAAAAAGAACTGATGGTACCCCAGCATGGCCGCAACTTCAAGGCGCTGAAATATATAAAAGAATAAAAGAATACTTGTCCGATATTTTCTCTTTTTACTCGGCAACAATGTATGAAACACTGATCTAATCTTCCTAGCGAATATTAATTCCGCAGGGGACTTTCCAGACGGTGTATTGGGATTCGGTGTCACTTGTTACACCCTCAAAAACTGTTGAACTGCAAGGTCCTCTATTACTTCGTTGTTCGCTTTCTGTAAAGCCCTCTTAAATGTATCGACAATATATTTGACCCAGGATGATATGGCGGTGGCATGTTACATAGAGAACATGTTGCCGTATTTATTATCGATACGTCTGAACCGATATCTAATTGCATTTTGGTCTGAAAACCATTTATTTCTACCAACACAAAGTTTCGATTTTGTATGGTACAATTTACTTTTGTTGAGTAGACTTACTTCGGTTTTGCAATTTTCTTCGACCAGCATTTTGTATGTATATGTCCAATTTTACCACACTTAAAACAAATTTTTATCTTTAAAGGGGTAATCTTTCCTCAAATGTCGGACTCCGCAATCATAGCACCGTTTTGAATTTATATATTTTCTTATATCTGTACTTTCTTTGCACGTTTGTACATTCTTATTATTGTTTTCTATTTCCCTTGTATCATTTCGAAGGTTTACTATTTGTTGGCATTCTTCAGCCACTTTCTGCAAGGTTAGTTTCACATCTTGATTCAACTTTGATAATATTCTTTTTCTAATTTCCGCGTCTTCCGTTGCCACCAGCCCTTTAACGAATATTAAGCACTTGAACACAATTCTTCCATCTTAAGCCTTTCGCAAGCTTTATTAACCACACCGGCATATGTTACAGAATCGTCGAACTCGTTTTTCTTTAAATTTAAACATTCCCACCGAATGAACTTACCTCGCTAAAAATATTAGTCGAGATATTTATCATTTCATCAAAACACAATTCCACAGGCTTTCTCGGCAAAATAAAGTTACAAAACTTTCATGTTCCGGAGGGGCAAGCTTTAGCAGAAAGTCTCACCTTCCTTTCATAGACCATCCCTTGCATTCCTCTCGAAATATCTCTTCGTATCGCCTGTTATATGCAGTAACAACCGGTTTGTATTGAAATTTTTCGATGGAATATGCAACACCGTCCGCTGAAAATGATTCTGTCGTATTTCTCGACTGCAGTAACAATTCAGTTAACTTCTGTAGTTGCTTATGTCACTGCACTTCTCGTTTGACAACTGCTTTCAATAACTCTTCCATTTCGGTACTATTCGAAACCTCGTCGCCACTGTTATATCGCACGCTCGGATGGCGTACATTCGCCGATGACCTACCTCTACTCAACTACCGAAATCTCACTTCCGACGACTCGACTCAACAGAACTCGACGTCTAAACTACTACGACTGGCTATCCCGTCCACTATACATAGTAGACTAGCCTACTTATCGTCTGGGGCATCCACACAACACTACCTTTTCGCAGTACGCTTTTATGCATTTGTATAATAGTAAGTCCAATGGCCTTCCTTGACTCCTCCATACAACAACTGTTTACTCTTATTGCAACCCAACCAAATTATGATGCTTGTTCTAATGTAGATTTCTTATGTATTTACTCAATGGCTCGTAGATGCAGCTCTTCCATTGACTTTCCACATAGTATATTTATTTGGTAACACGCTAATATTGGTAACACTTTACTCAAGTTACATTATTATATCAGAATTCCCCTATATCAGGCACCCTTCGACATTTTCTATACAAACGGGATTTTCGATCCAATATTTCGATATAATTATTTATAACATTGTGTCTTTTGATATCCACTGTTCATAAAAGGAATTATTACTACTAGTGCTATTATTATTGTTGCTGAAACTTCTACTTCGTCCCCAATTACTACATTGCTATACCATTACAATTAATAGAAGAGCTAAAATAAAAATACCATTATCACCTAATGCCCTTATCGCATACAGAAGCAAAAACTGGAGTTTCTACGTTGGCCAACTAATTGTTCATGTATTCAGTAGTATTCTGTTTTCTGTCTTAATCTCTGTCTTGTTCTCGCGTACCCAAGGGCATTGCATGGGACGAAGTACTGCTATATTTTTCAGAGGAATCAAATGATCAGAAAGACAGTGACAGGCAATTGTGTATATATAAGTTCCAATTGTTATGTTAGCTCTAAAAGCAGTTAGTTGACAGAACAGTAAGCATGCCGGAGAAAATGCGTAGCAGTATTTCGTCCGTCTTTATACTCTAATTTCAGATTCTAGAGAGAATTAGCGTTGGTGCAGTCAACTAGACAACTTCCCTAAAACATCGAGCTTTGTACCTAAAGTAGACACGATTATTATTTTAGCTTTATTGCTAATCTGCGCAGCATATATATTGTATTTTGTATATAGATTGTACTGCACCAAGATTTATACCATCGCTACTTTAGATGCTAATAAAGATATATCTTTCACTGTAATGTATTTTATCAATTTCAGTATTTATGGTTAACGGTTAATAAAAGAGTAATCATGAGAAAGTATTGTACCATTGTCTTCGCTTCATCTTTATCATTTCCATATGAAACACTATAGACAACACCATTGAAACTGCCCTTCTCCACTTTGATAGCACCAATACCAAGATTAGAATAAGAAACTGTGAGTTGCTGATCTTCCAGTGGAATCTTTTCTGGGATTGCTTCTATAATGTCCAGCATTCTGTGAGAAAATCAAGAAAATAAATCTCAACTAAGAGTGTGTTTCAAATACGTAATTAGATACAGGTGTAATTACACTAATTATATTAACAAATCCGTTTATGCTACAGCTTCTTCTTCCTCTTCTTCTACTACTGGTGCTGCTGCTGCTGCTACTACTACTACTACTACTACCGTTACTACTACTAACATCAAATGTGTTTTGAATTTTACCTGCTCCCACTTCTCTTTGATTGTTCTGCTTCAACCAGAATTTCCTCTCGTGCGTTTAATACATTATTGATACTAGGAAGAATATTGTTCACTGTTATACTGGAGGACACATTCGATATCAATGGCACCATTTTCTCCTGAATGTTTACAGCCAAGTCAATATCTTCTTCTTTGAAATAAACTGATTTCTGTGAAATGTTGAGGAGTATTGTTGAAATCTCCCCAACATTTTCTGCAATGGAAAATTGAACATGAAATTTAAGGCAAATAACTGTCGCTTTCAGACGAAATATTAGATGCAAATAAAATGTCGCATAACATTTAAAGAAAGTTAATTAACAACTCAGGATTCATATAATATAGAGATTGCTATATGTGTTTAGTTGTATATCAGTTGTATATTGATTGCTATATATCGTTAGTCTCTTGTTCTGTAACGTTAACTGGAACAATGGGGAAGGTACACAACGCTATGGAAGCCCTTTATAGTTGAATAAGACATACTCGTGGAGATGGATGCTTATAAATAACGTTATTGACAACCACTGAGCTGTGATACACCAGCCGTCATAACAATCTGTTAATATGAACGAGACTATTGTTCAATTACATGTTGAACCTAAATGAAAACGGGCCGCGGTCCTAAGAATTAAGACTGTTCAGTCTTCATCAACGACTTATGAGAAACTGAAGGCATCACAAGGCTGCAAGCTTAAGAGCATCTCTTTAATGTTACAGTGCTACAGCTGCGAATTGTAAATCGCTTGAATTTAATGCTACACAGGAATGGGGAATGCGTCATTGAAGTTTTAAATTCTTTATAGCCACCCACACAACGTAATAGACGCTTGTACAAATGATATCTCAATTGCTTTATATTCCTTTATCTACTGACCGATTCTGCAGAAAATTAATAAGAAAAGTAGTCTTAATTTAATAATAAACTCAAAACTCCCAAGTAATCATTTCTGTCAGCTCGTTTCTATAAGAGATTCTAGTGCCATGCCGTGGGAAGAGATGAACAAATGTATTGTACGTTGACAGATAATTTTAATCATGACTATACATACATGCATCCATAGATATATACACACTCACAGGCAAACACGTGTGCGTGTGTGTATATATATATATATATATATCCCTCCTACACACACACACACACACACACACACACAGGCACGCACACATATATATATAGTGGCACTCCGTGAGTTACAACGACGAGGGCTCCAGATGATTCGATCAACCGAACAGCCTGCTCGTGAAATTAACGTGCAAGTGGCTGAGCACTCCACAGACACGTGTACACCCAACGTAGTTCTCGGGAAAATTCAGCGTGACACAGAGTGTGGCAAAGCTGACGCCCCCCCCCCCCGGAATACAGGTATAACAGAAACAGGAAGAAAGAGTGAGAGAAAATCGTGGTGAAAGAGTAAAGCAGGGTTCGCCATCATCCCCTGCCGGAGCCTCGTGGAGCTTTAGGTATTTTCGCTCAATAAACACTCACAACGCCCGGTCTGGGAATCGAAACCGCGATCCTACGACCGCGAGTCAGCTGCCCTAAACACAGGGCCATATATATCCCTCCTATATACTCACATATGTTCCTCCTCCACCTATTGCTGCTGTTTTCACTTTTACTACTAATACTACAGTAAGAGTATTTCCCCAAACTCACCTTTACCGATGTCTACGCTTGTGAGGTTCTTTAGTTGTTCAGTGATCTTCTCTGTATTGTAACATTGATACATGTCTGGTTCTTGCCAGACACCAGAGAATAGTGAACACTTTCGTAATGTCACATACTGATTTGTGGGCATTTCGGGATGTACCACATTTCTGGTAGAGCTGAAAAATAAATATCAAATATTATCAAACGTGTTTATGCATTTTCATTTCATCATTATTAGAGAAATGTGTGATAAACAATGACTCGATCGTGATTTGAACTCATAATCTAGTGGAACAAGGATAAATACAGGGATGTGTTCCGTCAAATATCGATCATTTATTCTAAATTCCTATCCATAAAATCAATATAATATATAGTTTGTTGTCATCATCATTAGCAAGAGATTTACGTATATTTTCTTCTACAGGCACAAACTGGAGTAGTTCCACCTTTGTCTTAAAACTTATAAAAATCACCCTTCAACAATAACAACTTAGATGCTTGCATGTGGAATAACGTGGGAGATATGAAAGAATAGTAACCACTATGAGATAGGTCCCACGGTGATCTGCTTTCCTCGCTCACCGCCATATGGTAACCATATAGTTACAAATCGTATTGCTCTAAAGTACATCATAAAATTGAATAAATGATATTACTCTGAAATCATTAGAATTGGTGATAAATGCTATTGGTTGAGTATAGATATATGCTTGTTACCCTACATTTATTTTGTCATATTCTGGCACTTACAGGAATAATTACAAGAAATACTTTAAACTTTCGTCTAACATCAGCAAAAAAATAAATGTTGGTTGCTATTTCACGGCAAAATAATGTCATGGTGTAAAATGTAAAATATCAGTGTTAAAGGATTTTAAGTGACTGACATTAATTCTATCATCTTTGTCTCTCTAAGTGTTTTATTTACTACAAGCGGAACCTCGTGAATATTTCACGGAATTCATAGTAAACTTATTGGGTTAATTCTGAAAGCTTAATACAAGAACCTGATAGCGTAGGTTGTGTCTTCTTTTTATCAAAAGATAATCATTCATCAGCTATTCATTGACAAGTGAAAGAACGTAGTATACGATGATTACTTAATACAGTTTATATATACGTTTTATATATTTATAGACTTAGTACACAAAACTCATAAAATAGATATTCAATCTTATTTTTCCATTTTTCCTATATACAAAAAAAAACATCTCCATATTATAACATATCTGCCACATTAATGCACTTATGCGCATGCATTCAGTGACAGGTGACAGGTGAACTTAGTTGAAGTAAAAAATACATATTTCACTATTCACTCACCACCGCCTCCGCCTATACCGCCACCGTAATCATCATCTCTCCCTCATCTCTTTCTCCCCCTTCTATCCCATTTTCTCTCCCCCTCTGCCTTTCTTTAATCTCACCATCAGAACATCACCACTCTGCTGACATTATATTTCTAATTCCCCTCTACCTCCAACTAACTTTTGTAACCACGTAAAATGTATTACGTTCCCCCACCACACGTCATGGATGCTTCTCTCCCACCACTTTTTCTTCCTCCCTCCTTCTGTTTCACTCTTCACCTTATCCTCTTTTGCTCTCTTTTTTCTGTCTACCTCTTTATGTCTCACTCTTCGCCTTATCCATTTTTCTCTCGCCCTCTTTTCTTTCTCCCCTTTGTTCTGTCTTCCTCTTCAATTGATCACATGAAATCGTTATAATTACGTCATGAATGCTACTGTCTCCGTCTTTTTCTTTCTCTCCCTTTTTATCTCTCTACCTTTTTTCTTTCTGTCCTTTTACTGTCTTCTTCATTTTCTCCTTTGTCTCTAATCATGTGATGGCGATACCGACGGGCTAAGCAACGTAATGCCAAGCACAATTATTATAAGATACAATGTAACTTTCTCTTACAATAGGATGTCACTTCAAATTTCAAAATTTTAGTAGAGATAAAACATTACAAACGAACCAGTGTCTCGTTGCGACATTTGCATGACATGGGATCGTCACATTAGTCCCTACTTTTGTCATTGGCCAATAGAAAGTGCCATTGTTTGTTGATGTTGTGCTTTCATTACAAACCACTGAAAAACAAATAAAACATGTGTATGGTATATATATATATATATATATATATATATATATATATATATATATATATATATATATATATATATATATATATATATATATATATATCAAGGAATTCACTGGTGTGTGGATTATATATGCTAGAAAATACATATGGATATAGATAACGGTGACTGGGCAAGAAGCTGTATTTCTATCTATCCTTCACCAGCAGCATTAGTAGTAGTAGTAGTAGTAGTAGTAGTAGTAGTAGTAGTAGTAGTAGTAGTAGTAGTAGTAGTAGTAAAACAATAGGAGTACAGTAGCTTTAGTTTGCTGGCTCATTTGAGGCCGATATGTTAGTTATTATCACCATAATGAAGGGATATAGATTCATACTAAGATACAATTTTCTTAATATTTAACAAACCACAAGAACGGATAACAAAACGCATTCTATAATCATTAACTAGCAATATATGTGTGTGTGTGTGTGTGTGTGTGTGTGTGTGTGTGTGTGTGTGTGTGTGTGTGTGTGTGTGTGTGTGTGTTTGTGTGTGTGTAGGGAGAATTCACAACAAAACAAAAGACGAAGGCAAGTGATGTAGACAACAAACGGGTGTATTAGTTTAACGCTCGGAAAGTGAAAAAGCTTTAACATTTCGAGCCTTCGCTCTTCCGCAGAAAGGAACACATAAAGAAACGAGGAGACAAAATAAAGACTGTGTAGTGACTAGCGATCTATCATGTCGAATGCCGGACAGAAGGGTCACACAGGAGAGCTAGGAAGAAATACATATTTAGGATTGAGACTTTGGTGGAGAAGGAATTGTCGAATTTGTCAAGCCTATTACTCAACTAGTACTTATCGACTCGGCGGTGAAATTTGAATGTTGAAGGTAAAGAAAGTCGACATTCAACTAAGCATTACAGCCGTAGTGCTAACGATTCTGCTTGCTGGTCGCGCTATAAATATATAATGGCTCCTACACTATTACTTTGGCTTCATAAGACTTAGACATATA
>NC_142956.1:6775282-6792782 GCF_046866305.1 Octopus bimaculoides
CAAAATAATGACATTTTTTACCTTTATTCCTACCTCAGTTCATCTAATTGTCTATATATATGTGTGTGTGTGTGTGTGTGTGTGTGTATGTGTGTGTGTGTGTGTGTGTGTTTGTGTGTGTGTGTGTGTGTGTGTGTGTGCTCAAAACTAAACAGGCCTGAATGATATCACTAAAATACATTTATAATGTGTATATAGCCGCGTGGCGGATGAGAATTATTTCTGTAATGCAATAATTCTATTGTTGCATTCGCACGTTGAATTCCAACTGTTTAGAAACTATCTCGAGTAAAATTAAGGGCGCGAATGTCGCTTATCTCCACCTTGATCTCGAACGTCATGTAACAACCATCAACCAGGAGGCGTTAATCAGCCGGACTTTACCTGCTAGAAATAGAAACCCAAATGGTTTTAAATCAGAGCACAGTACTGGATTTCAAGAACCAAATGTAGGGCCGATTTTCCATTCCGGGATCATCCTCATTCCAAAATGTTATGATAGATATATGTAGAAAGAATGCAGACGGAGATATATGGATACCGGACAGACAGTAATTCCAGTTATGACAGCAGTCAAATAACTGGAAGAAGCAAATGAATACGTGCTTGTATCTATCTGAAGAGAGAGAGAGAGAGAGAGAGAGAGAGAGAGAGAGAGAGAGACAGACAGACAGACAGACAGACAGAGAGAGACAGAGACAGACAGAGAGAGAGAGAGAGAGAGAGAGAGAGAGAGAGAGAGAGAGAGAGTTAAACAGATTATGTGAGTCAAAGAAGACATGGCTACTCACAGCTCTAGATACGTTTTCAGCAGTTTTTATATCATCCTTGATGTTCTTAAATGTCGAATCGTAAATCAGATGAAATAGAAAGGAACTCGTCCAGCCTATAAAGAGATACAAAAATAATAACATAACATATCATTACAATTATAAACAAGTGTTAAAATAAAACTATAAAGATAAATATCTTTATAATGACAGCGTTGTGAGTTGTATAGAGGCATGAGAAACTTTCATCAGATTAATTTAGTTCATTTATAATTGGCAAACGCATGAACACGACGCAATTTCATATCCTTTGTTAATGGCAGCAGAGAAATGATAGGGTTGATAAAAGCCTGGAAAATGCGCGAATAAGATGGCAAATAGTATGCAAACAAAGGTCTCTGGTCTGCCGTACCTTCCTCTACAGTTACTAGACTTAGTCATTGTCTGTTACACCTAGGAGCAGCCGGACCTCCGTTGTAATCAGAATTCTTCGCAGGTTTTTGTTATTATTCATCGGATTTCGTATAGAGCCAAAGATTGTACTCAGAAACCTGGATGCACCCTGTTATATGTATGAATTGTTATCATCAGCTTAGAATGATTGTAGGTTTTCCCGGGACGACCCGATCATATATACATGTAAAAAGTGGATGCAGCGAAGATATGCAAAGCGCATGCTCCGATAAGTGACTTGACATGAATACACACGTATTCAAACACATGCGCATAAAGTGGTCGTAACGAAATTCAAATATTTCACATATACATATCCACCTCCTGTTCTCCCTGCTACTACTCCTACTGTATCTGTATTTCGAAATACTCACGTGTAGGGTTATTTGGTTTTTCAGTGGTGCCCCCTGAAATGTAACACTGAGACATCTGTGGTTCTTGCCAAATGCCAGTAAATGGGGAACACTTTTGCATTTCTAGGTCTACCGCCGTGCTAGAGAAAGACGAAATAAATATAAAATATTATTAGACTTCATTATGCATTTGTATTTCATCAATCTCAGAGAAATTTAAGAACAATTATTAACTGGTTGGTGTATAAAATCACAATTTAGTAGAACGAAGATAACTACAAATCATTTTGTCAGTAATCTGTTATTTACTCCACTTAGTATCCTCAAAGCTGTTTGAAAAGATCTAACTAAACTTTAGAGTAAACAATTGAAACATCTGCCTTTATTTATTGTATTTTGCCATTAAGACATTTTTAACATAAGATGTCGGAACGATATGGTTGAGACTGTATTAAAGCACCATGGTATTACTCCTAGGTGAGTGAAGAAATCACCTAATCATATTTAGTCATCATCATCATCATCATCACCATCATCATCATCATCATCATCACAATCATCCACATCATCATCATCGGCAGCAGAGAAGGTTGCTTGTTTACTTATACCTGCATAGATTTGATAAATTGAACCTGTATAATTTGTGTTAAAACTTATGAAATTCAGACTCCAAGTGGAACATTTTATATGCTTAGCACTTGGGATAGCGTAGTAGAAGCGACACAAATGTCAATATGCTGAGTCAGGCTCCACGATGATCTGCTTTCTTCGCTCTCCACCCAATAGTAACCATATAGTGACAAAACGTGTTGTTCTACAGTAAATAATTACATTGAATAAATAACGTTACCCTGAATTCAATAGAATTAGCTGCATTTAGTTATGTGTATCCTCCCTTACATTTCTTTTGTTAAATGAAAGTCCAGGCAATTGAATCTTCACAACAAATGTTATAAAACTTTTTTCTAATATTCGGGAGAAAGCAAGTCTTTCTCGATTCACCATGACAAAAATTATGTCACATCCTGCGTAAGATATAAAACCGCAGTGTTAAATGTTTTGATCAGACACACATTAGTTCTCTCGTCTTAATCTATTTAGATGTATTATTTACTTTGGCATAGAACACTCGCTCAATGAAAGATCGAAATTTGGGAAGAAGTAAAACAATACAAACGAACCAATGCCTTGTTGATGTATTTGCACCACAGGGGATGGCCACATTAGTTCCTACTTTTGTCATTGGCCAGTAGAAAGTATGACTGTTCGTTGATGTCGTGTTTTCATTACAAACCACTGAAAAAGAAAGAAAACGCTTATATGAAATATTTACTAGGGAATTCGTTGGTGTGGTTTATATACTGGAAAATACATGTACAATAATAATGGTGAGTAGTGGTAATAGTGTTGTTTGTAGTAGTAGTAGTAGTAGTAGTAGTAGTAGTAGTAGTAGTAGTAGTAGTAGTAGTAGAATAGTCTGGAAATGCTAGTTTCTTTCAGGACTATGCTATATAATGATTTCGTAGAATATTTTGTGACATAGACGCATACAGAGGTAAAAATCGCTGATTATGTAACTAAACGCACTTTATAATTATTATGTAATCATTTTAGGATAAATCGGGCTTAAACTAAATAAACTATTAAACAATTCCCTCTTAGGTGCTTCCCTAATTCCAAAGTTGCCGACAAAACGCATTGTGATCAGTGGTGTATAACAACCTCCGATTCTCTGTTCAAAACAAAGATATGCATACATACATACATACATACATACATACATACATTTATATACACATATATCTATGCGTATGTGTTTATATTTTTATACATCGTCGCGCAATATTACATGCAAAGCGAATGACACGTCTAAATGAAGCTATTGTTTTGCAGCGACTACTCAACTGATATCGGTGCTTAAATTTATTGGTAAAAAACGGAACTATGTATAGTGAAAGACCGTATATCATTATAGGGTAGTGTGAAGATTTTTCCTAGAATTGGTGTTAACTAAGTGTGAACTTGTAACTGTTTTGTGAGTATCGTTGATCCTCTAGTTCAGATATATACTATTCCATGTTGCCAAATGAACTTTTGATTGTGAGGGGATCTTCCAAACATTTCGTTTTTTGAATTTATGAAGGCAAAGGCACATATAAATTGTTCAGGTGTGCAGAGCCAGCTTCTACTTTATTTCAGATATGTTATAATATTCCTGCAACTGCCAAATGACTCTGTACGGCACTGTTTCCTAGTTTCATAGCCATGTATGAGTGGTTAATGACGTAACATCGATAGCGACTCTGACAGAATTAATTAAGAATGAATAGATATGTCGTTGCTTAGAACCTTGCTGTTCTGCATGCTTCTACATCCCGATGTCTGTTAGCCAGACAATAAGGTTCATCAAAATGTCTCCTTGAACGGGTGTCATTTCTTTTACCGAAACACACCATCTAAAGACAAGATGTGTTTCCCGATGATAAATATTAACAACACTCAAATATTCACGTTTGAAATTGCCAGACTGTATTACCAATGAATGAAGTCATGAATGAATTTGGGAGTGCACCCAAAACACATTACAAAACACATTATTGACTTGTGAAAAAGGGTGAAAATGAGTGTTGGTGTGTATTTTGGTTGGGTGTGTTGTGTATGAGTGTGCATTTGTATCTGTGTGTGTTTGTATTTCTGTTTTTGTGAGTATCCTTCATAGTTTTACATTATTATGAGGCTGACGACGGCATTGACGTCATCGTAGATGATAATGGTGATGATAGTCATTGTGATGGCCATAAAAATGGAAAGGAAAGTAGTACTTACTTTCACCAATCAACTCCATCTTATCTTTCTGAATTCCCAAATTACGTAATGTCTCTGATGTGTTAAAAGTTTCAGAAATTTGTTTGAAAACTTCATCTTTAGTAACATTATTTGGTACTAAACAATTAATACTAAATACGTCTTGTTGTCCCTCTAATCTGAAATAGAATATTAAAAAGCGATTAACATAATTCTTTTCAACAATGCCTTCACGAATATTTTATGAATCGAATTTTATGAACCTAAATTCTAGCGCTTTGTGGCACTGCTTCACTTGACAAACTTTCATTTAACAGAAAAAGATATCAATGTGTAGGATCTGATGTCTGTCAGATAGTAGATTCTTTCCTTTGGGAGACATTCTAACAGTAACATATTAACTACTAATTTCAATAGAACCGTATAGGCCATTGCTCCCTGTTGGGTGTATGGCAGTTCCTGTGTTACAAATAAGGATATACAGGAATGCAGGTATGTGAGTTTTTGTTGTGTACGAGTTTGTGCGTCTTAATGTATAAATGTATGTGATGTAGAAATTACTAACATGCACATTTTAACAGGTAACGATCTATTTGAAATACAATTTATGACGTACGATATATTGCAAACATCTATTCTCATTGATAAGTGGATTTTCTGCTAGAAGATTCTTCACTGCAATGCCGCGTCCGCAAAGTCAAGTGATTTCCATCTTCATTGATCTCCACCTTGACAAACACTCTGCTGCTAGAGATTGCCACTACTCATCTCCGAACAAACGATATATAGAACATCAGTGCGGGAATAAACACTTGTGCCGTGATTTATGCCAGTCAGATTGTGAAAATATGCATTGCTAATATATATAATCTCTTATTCTCTTACATGCTTCAATCATTTTCTGAAGTCATGATAGAGCACCGCCTATAGTCGAACAATTAGATCCCAGGAGTTATTCCTTGTAGAATATATTTGATCATCTATTTCGCCAAATCGATCAGTTATGTGGACATCAGCACACCAAGATGGGTTGTCAAGTCTAGTGGGTGTCTACACAAGAAAACTGTTAAGCAAGGGACTGAACCTCGAATCATGTGTTTAGGAAGACAGTTTCTTACGATACAACCACACTTGTGCCTGTATATTTATCTCTCTCTGTATTTCTCTTTCTCATTCTCTCTTTCTATCTCTCTCTTTCTCACTTTCTCTCTCTCTGTATATATATATATATATATATATATATATATATATATATATATATATATATATATATATATATATATATATATATATATATATATATATATATATATATATATATATACATCTCTCGGCCTTAGATATAAAAGGATTTCATATAACTAGTCTATAAATTAAAACTGACCCCATAAAAAACAGTGACAAGCAAAATTCTGTAAGAATTCTTTCTTCCTGATACCTTACTAGATTCTAAGCTGAAGAGAAGGCAGCATGTTCTTTGTCTATCTCCTTAATTTCTTGTACATTTTAGGTAAATGTATACTAATGTGTCCATCTGTTTTAATTTAATTAAATTCTATGTCTTTCTGCAGCTGAAAATTGCTCGGCATTTAAATTGATGTAATGATTGCATTGTTCAATTAAATAGAGTTGCGTGAAGCGATCATAGTACGTTACTTTTGGATATTCTTGTTGCTTATTTTTATTTTTGAAATTTTGAATTTGATCCCTGAAGAGTACAAAAACGGAAACTCTGCAGCCGAAGTGACTCGAAACATACACTCAGTTTACGGGAAAATATGCTTGAATGACAGAACTTGCAGGAGATGGTTTGCAAAATTCAGAAGTGGAGATTTCAGCCTCGAAAATGAAACTCGAATAAGATGTCAAGTTGAGTTTGATGATAAGCTTCTTGAGGCATTACATGAAGAATATCCTGCATTATCAGATTACGAATTGGCAATAAAGCTTAGTTCAAACCATACAAATGTTCATCGTCATCTTCAACAACTTGGAAAGGTTCCTTAACTTGGTAAATTTGTGTCTCATGACTTGTCCTAAAGCAAACGGAGAACCCGAATTGACACCTGCTCTTCTCTCCACTCTCGCGATCTCATTTCACCCTTTTTGGATAAACTTGTGACTGATGACAAAAATGGATCTTCTATCTAAATGTTAAACCTCGAAAACAGTGGCTTGCTAAAATGGAAAAAGCTCATTCCCAACCGAGAAGGGAACTTCATGTGAAAAAGATTCTTCTCTCTATCTAGTAGGATTGCAAAGAAATAATTCACGTTTAATTTCTACCACCTAATGAAGCAATCAATGCACAATTCTACTGTCAGCAAATAGAGTATTTGAACCAAACTTTGAAAAAAAAAATGACCCGCTTTAGTGAATTGAAAACGAGTGATGTTTCATCAGGAAAACGCGTGACCCCACATAGCAAAGATAACATCACAGAAAATCGAAGATTTTTGTTGGGAAAAATTCTCGTCCACCATATTCTCCCGACATTGCTCTATTGCTCCATTAGACGAAAATTTGTTTCCAATTTAAAGAATCATTTGGGGGACATAACTTTCAGAAGCCAGGAGAATGTTGAAACTGACATTTCAGAGTTCCTCGCTTTGAAACCAAAAACGTTTTACATTGATGGAATTAAAAAAGCTTGTAAACAGATGGAAGGAAGTCATAGATAATCAGGGAAAGTATATTGGTGATTAAATTTTAATTAACTATAACATATGATCACTTGTTTTCTTTCTTCAAAATTCAAACAGAACATGTGGGATGACCTCACACACACACACACACACACACACACACACACACACACACACACACACACACATATATATATATATATATATATATATATATATATATATATATATATATATACAATTAAACCTTGGGAGAGGCATTATGCCGGTAATAAACACACGCACTGGTTCAGTCCTTTATTAATTTATATAGTTTTTTGTTAAATTATTTCATTGCACTCTTGCAATCTCTTCAGTAACTTGTCTCTCCACTTCCATGTATTTTGAATATATGATCTGGTGTTGTTTTGGCGTTGTTTCGAAACTGTTTGGTATGAGCATGTGAGTGTGTGCAAGCTCGTATGTGTGCACGCACTTATGTGTTCGTGCTTATATGTAAGTATGTGCGTCCATATGTGTGTTTGTAACAATTTCGTTTATATCAGATCAAATAGAGACTTTTTAATTAATTTATTTACGTTCATATTCCGCATCATATGTGTGAACAACACATGCAACCACGGGCAATTGTAAGGCCCTCATCTACGTGTATTTGGTGTTTAAAATTGGTTGCGTTTCAGTTATGAGGACCGACTCCTGTATTTGTCGCAAAGATGCGTCACCGGGGTGTCTAGACAGGATTTCTATGTTAATTCTGTCCAGTACACCACCATGTTGTTCTTTGGCATGCTGGTAGAGCACCGAGGTTTGTTTTTGATTATTATAGTCCCTCCAATGTTCGTTTACACGCTCAGCCAAACTTCTTGCCGTCTCACCTATGTATGTGGTGTTTCTGTTTTTACACTCACCATCCATACAGCTTATTTTGTAGACTACATTTCTGGCTTTGCAGTTGGCACCAGGACTATTTTTGCACACAATGCAACTCTCCTCAACACACCTTGTTCTTCTGAAGGGATATGTTTTACATATTATTGAAACGCAGCCAATTTTAAACACCAAATACACGTAGATGAGGGCCTTACAATTGCCCATGGTTGCATGTGTTGTTCACACATATGATGCGGAATATGAACGTAAATAAATTAATTAAAAAGTCTCTATCTGATCTGATATAAACGAAATTGTTACAAACACACATATGGTCGCACATACTTACATATAAGCACGAACACATAAGTGCGTGCACACATATGAGCGTGCACACATACGAGCTTGCACACACTCACATGCTCATACCAAACAGTTTCGAAACAACGCCAAAACAACGCCAGATCATATATTCAAAATAAATGGAAGTGGAGAGACAAGTTACTGAAGAGATTGCAAGAGTGCAATGAAATAATTTAACAAAAAACTATATAAATTAATAAAGGACTGAACCAGTGCGTGTGTTTATTACCGGCATAATGCCTCTCCCAAGGTTTAATTGTATTTCTTTCAACACACGTATCCACATCAAGAATCTTGCACACGAAATACACATACGAAATATATATATATATATATATATACATACATATGAGAGTTGATTTCCCTTTATACAATACACATGAACGGTTGATTGAATGTTTAAACTTCTGTATTATGTTTCAAACGTACACCATTCTTTTTGTAAATATTAATACATATCCAAAACTTAGATCCATGGCATATTTTGATCCCGTATACATCGAAATTTTAATAAACGTTGAATGTATTTTGCTTACCCACAATATTCAACTTCAAACACTCCTGTCAAGTTTGATAATTCATACTCCATCTGCAATAGTTATATATACATTATTGTTACGGAAATGAAAAAAGAGGACTCTATAATGAAGTAAGAGTACAGATTAATTTATTGCTAGCAGAGGCACCTGGCGTTGCCCGGGTATGAAAGTTGTTCATGTATACTAGAAGAATTAATCAGAATATGTCGTATGCAATTTGTTATCCTACTTACAAGCATAAGAATAAAGATATATATGTGTATGTGTCTGTGTCTGTGTGTGTGTATAGGTATATGTGTGTGTATCTATGTGAAGAGAAGAGAGAAAGGGAGAGAGAGAGTTAAACAGATTATGAGAGTCAGTTAAACAGATTATGAGAGTCAAAGATTACATAGCTACTCACAGCTCTAGATACGTTTTCAGCAGTTTTTATATCTTTTATGATATTCTTAAATGTCGAATTGTAAATCAGATGAAATAGAAAGGAATTCGTCCAGCCTATAAAAAGATGCATAAATAGAAGAGAATCATTATACATATAAATGAGACACAGGGTAGAGCTATACTGAGTGTTAAAATAAACATATAAACATAAATATCTCTATAATAACACTGTTGTGAGTTGTATAGAAAGTTTTATTTATGTATATGCCGACGGGCATATGGCGTAGCGGTTTAGAGCGCGGGCTACTAACCCCAAGATTACGAGTTCGATTCACGGTAGCCACCTGATTAATAATAATAATAATAATAATTATAATAATAATAATGATAGTAACATCGTTAGGAATGAGAACCCAGGTTCAAAAAAATTTCCCCAAGGCTGGAGGATATATCAGCCGAAACGTTGTGTTAACAACAAACAAGATGAGGACAAATATCCGTCAAATGTAAATAATGTAAATAACGTAAATAATCCCTCATCTCTCAAATATAGAACTATATATATATATATATATATATATATATATATATAATTGCATATATAGTTATAATGAAATAATATATATATATATATATATATATATATATATATATATATACACGCACACACACACACACACACATATATATATAGATATATTTTATATATATGATATTTATTATACAATACATATAGTGTATATATTCTTTTTCCTTTTATTCTTTTAATTGTTTCAGTCTTTTCACACCAGCCGTGCTCCAGCACTACTTTGAACGCTTTTGGTCGAACAAATCGGCCTTAGTACTTATTTTTAAAGCCTAACAGCCTAGTACTTATTTTATCAGTATCTTGTGCCGAACCGCTAACCTTCGGAGACGTAAATACACCAACATCGGTTATCAAGCAGCGATGGTGGATAAAGACACACACATACACGTATATATATATATATATATATATATATATATATATATATATATATATATATATATATATATATATATATATATATATATATATATATATATATGTATGTATATGTATATATACATACGACGTGCTTCTTTCGACATGCAATGCTTTACTCGACCCGAGGCAAAAATAGATAAACAGTTACCAGGCCAGTAACAAGTCACACAAGTAAAAAGGGCGTAATACTTTGTTTTTAAGGGTAGAAACTTTCGTGTTTATGTGAAATATTTTGTAAAATATGTATAAATAAACAAATGGAGTTAAACGCAGTTGTTATTCCAATTCTATTACTTCCGACACATGTTTCAAATATATCATTGGTATTATTCCAAGGGAATGAAATGATGTACAACAATTTAATCTTCTGTCCAGGGAAATGAAGGGATTAACTCGTCAATAAGACATTTTAACAGAATATGAGGGATATGAATAGAGATGAACTGAAAGCGATTAGGTTTGTTTTTTTAATACGTTAGAGGACCTTGGGCAAGTGT
This sequence comes from Octopus bimaculoides, assembly GCF_046866305.1. Classification (NCBI taxonomy): domain Eukaryota; kingdom Metazoa; phylum Mollusca; class Cephalopoda; order Octopoda; family Octopodidae; genus Octopus; species Octopus bimaculoides. The sequence continues at coordinate 6,785,971 of NC_142956.1, forward strand.
CTTCTACTATAGGCACGGGCCGACCAAGTCTTGTGAGTGGATTTGGTAGACGGAAACTGAAAGAAGCCCGTCGTATATATATATATATATATATATATATATATATATATATATATATATATATATATATATATATATATATATATATATGGGGTGGTGTATGTGGGTGTATATATTTGTGTGCCTGTGTTTGTCTCCCCAACATCGCTTGACAACCGATGCTGGAGTGTTTATGTCCCCGTAACTTAGAAGTTTGGAACCATGTGCTTGGGAAGCAAGCTTCTTGCCACACAACCACGCCTGCGTCTATATCTTTATATATATATATATATATATATATATATATATATATATATTTACTTGGAGAATGGAGCAACAAATACAAGAAAAAGCATTTTCGTTGGACTAGATAGCCGTTGTTTTATTATGTGGAGCTTGTGAAATGAGTCAGTGTGGAGGTTTAGGTTATGTAATGAGTCATTTTGTATATTATGTCTTAGTCACTTACGTACGTTTCGATGCAGCCAGTAGTTTGGCCGATCTCTTCAGAGTTTTGAAGGGTATATTCGAAGTTTGTGGTGTGCGAAATGTAGGAGAAGTAATTATTGGGTGTAATATATGTGGTGGTGTGATAGTGGTGATAGGTAAATACAGCCTTACGTTTTAGTTGTTGCGTTGGTCTTCTTGTAAGGGGATATAGGGTGGGTGCTATTTAAGAACATTGTTCCAGTTTTAGTCAAGTGCATCTCCACGTGATGTTTGTGATTGCTGGATGCGCTGTGTTTTTATAGCACCGGCGGTGTTAGTACAGGGAAGCAACCCTAAATTTAGGTGAAAAGGAGGATAACTTTTGTCTTATTCATATCTACTTAGAAGTAAAGCTATTTTATGCATATTTAGTTTTGCTTAGGAGGTGTAATGTATTATATATTTAATTATACTTAGAGAATGAGTATTTAGTAGCGTGAAGACAGATTAGACTAGATTCATATCTCCTGTTTAATAATTCGTTCTTAGCTGCTAGGATTTCGAGCCATTCTGTTGCACAGAGATTGCACCGTCTGTTAGTTGGGTTATAGGAATTAGCTACTTTTAGTATGTGCCACTTTAGTTTATATTCTATCTTATTGTCGCTTAGTTCCCAGATATACCTACTAAGCCCTGTAGAATTTACCTTATTTCTGTTTTTAAAACTCGCTAGGTGCTCATTATATCTTAAACGTATTTGGTTACTCGTTCCCCCAATGTAAGATTTAGTGTGGCTATTTGTTTGTACATCACATTGGTAAACTATATTATCTGCCTTGCACCTATTGGAGAAATTGCATTTATTCCTATCTCTACAGCCACATAGGTTATGAGGGGTGTCTATGTATGTGTGTTGTTGTGTGGCGCTATTGTTTTTTCGGTGTGCATCCCTCCTAGTAAGGGGTGTTGGCCTAGGGTTGGATTTATTCCTATTGTTTAGAGGGTTGTTGATTTGTTTGTTCGTGGTGTTTCTAACTGTATAGAATGCGTCTAAATTCTTATTATTAAAAGATGCTATTATGGTAGCTAAGTTACATGTTAGGCTGTGGCCTATTCTTATTTTGTTCTTAAATATTTCTGCGTATTTATTGTTCACATTGAGGTGTTTATCTATTATGTTCACTAGTGAGCGGACTATATTGGTTTTGAGGCCCATGTTATAGGGAATGATTAACCAGGTCGTATCCTTATTATTTTTGCTGCTATTACGGCCATATCTGGTATAGAAGCTACCATCATAACTGGGGAGGCTGGTGAATTTTTCTCTCCGGCTGTCTAATTTATTTTTATATTTGGGTTTATTTTTAATATGTGTCTTTTCATTATTTTCCCTGCTAATATTGTTAGGTTTTAGTGGGCTCGATCTATGGTTCCTTTTAGTCTGCTGGGTTTCCCTGTAATTTAAGCTAAACTTATCGTTGTATTGCTTAATGTTGGTTCTGTTCAGGTGGTTATCGTATTTCTGCTTCGTCTCGTTGTTAGCCTTAATCGTCCTTTTAATATTATTGGTATTTGTATTTATATTCTTGTTGGTATTTTTGGTGTTATGTGGTTTGGTATTGGGCCGTGTTGTATTTCTATTACATGTGTTATGTTTATCTTTGTCATTCATATCGTTAGTGTGGTTTCCATCGGTGTTGGGTGCGTCAGTAGTGTGCGTGTTTCTAGCGTTTGGGTTCCTTATAGTTGGGTCTTTTTTATGGTTATTGGAATCGATGAATTTAATTTTATGGTTAAATCCTGCCTTATGTAGTGCGCTATTGTAGGTTTCCTTATGCTTATTAAAGATAGCTTGGTTAGAGGAGAGGCGTGATATCCTATTGCTTATACTATGTGCTAAGCCCCTCTTGAGGAATAGTGGGTGGTTGCTGGATGCGTTTATGTATTTTAGGTTAGTATTAGGCTTTATGTATGGTTCATGTAGTCCTGTGGCTAGGTTGCAATTGGCGTCTAAGTAGTTTATGGATGTGTGTTCGTTTTCTATAGAAATGGCTAGTTCAAATCTTTTGAAGAATTTATGCACGTTCTTCTTGATGAGCTCTAGTTTCCTATTCGAGGGATTTTTAATTACAAAAAGTGCATCGTCCCTGTATAATCCCCCTTCCAGGTCTGGGAATTCCTCCTGTATGTAGGAGAGCAGATAAATGCTTACTAAGTCACTTATCTGAGCTGAGTCCGGGGCTCCCATGGTGATATCGAAGGAGTTAGGGGAGTCTTTACGGGCCCAGAGCTTGTTATCGAACCTTATAATAGATTTTCTAGCTTCGAGTATTACATTAATTTCTTTCTTAGTTAGTTGTGAATTATTTTTAGCATATATTAGGGCACTATTTAATATATATATATATATATATATATATATATATATATATATATACACATATATGTATATATATACATACACATATATATATATATATACATACATACATATATATATATATGTATATATATATATATATATATATATATATATATATATATATATATGTATATATACACATTTAGTATACCGGAGTAAGCACATAAACGTGAAACAAGGTGGAAATAAGAGTACTCAAATACCAGAGGTAGAGTAATATGCTTTATCAAAAAGCAGTAGAAATATCACAAAACTGTTACTAAAACTCTGAGTAACAGTTTTTGTGATATATCTACTGTTTTTCAATAAAACATTTAATATATATATATATATATTTACACATACATATATATAAATATATTCACATACACACACATGCATATACGTACATACGTAAATATGTATACATATACATGCACACACACATATATATAATATATATATATGTATGCTGCCGTAGTCTCCTTTAGAGAGACTTAGAAATATTAATAACTCTATTTCTGAAAACCAGTGGATAGATTCCACTGAAATTAGATAAATAACCTTCGAGCAGATAGTCAGCAGCGCCGCCTGGCTAAGGCTTGGCTACTCTGCATTGACAAGGGGCAACACCCTGAAACTAGTCTAGTCTGCAGATGCCAAACCAGCAGGGGGACACTGCTGACCTCCCCTGTTCGAAGGTTATAAAGGACACAGGTTCGTGTGTCACATAGCTAGCTAGAGGCGATGGCTTCTTGGAGCTAATTCACGGCAGCTTTCGTCCTAATTTTGGGACTGCCATGTTGGCTTGGCGATAACTATTAATTTCCAGTACCGCTGCCGTAGTCTCCTTTAGAGAGACTTAGAAATATTAATAACTCTATTTCTGAAAACCAGTGGATAGATTCCACTGAAATTAGATAAATAACCTTCGAGCAGATAGTCAGCAGCGCCGCCTGGCTAAGGCTTGGCTACTCTGCATTGACAAGGGGCAACACCCTGAAACTAGTCTAGTCTGCAGATGCCAAACCAGCAGGGGGACACTGCTGACCTCCCCTGTTCGAAGGTTATAAAGGACACAGGTTCGTGTGTCACATAGCTAGCTAGAGGCGATGGCTTCTTGGAGCTAATTCACGGCAGCTTTCGTCCTAATTTTGGGACTGCCATGTTGGCTTGGCGATAACTATTAATTTCCAGTACCGCTGCCGTAGTCTCCTTTAGAGAGACTTAGAAATATTAATAACTCTATTTCTGAAAACCAGTGGATAGATTCCACTGAAATTAGATAAATAACCTTCGAGCAGATAGTCAGCAGCGCCGCCTGGCTAAGGCTTGGCTACTCTGCATTGACAAGGGGCAACACCCTGAAACTAGTCTAGTCTGCAGATGCCAAACCAGCAGGGGGACACTGCTGACCTCCCCTGTTCGAAGGTTATAAAGGACACAGGTTCGTGTGTCACATAGCTAGCTAGAGGCGATGGCTTCTTGGAGCTAATTCACGGCAGCTTTCGTCCTAATTTTGGGACTGCCATGTTGGCTTGGCGATAACTATTAATTTCCAGTACCGCTGCCGTAGTCTCCTTTAGAGAGACTTAGAAATATTAATAACTCTATTTCTGAAAACCAGTGGATAGATTCCACTGAAATTAGATAAATAACCTTCGAGCAGATAGTCAGCAGCGCCGCCTGGCTAAGGCTTGGCTACTCTGCATTGACAAGGGGCAACACCCTGAAACTAGTCTAGTCTGCAGATGCCAAACCAGCAGGGGGACACTGCTGACCTCCCCTGTTCGAAGGTTATAAAGGACACAGGTTCGTGTGTCACATAGCTAGCTAGAGGCGATGGCTTCTTGGAGCTAATTCACGGCAGCTTTCGTCCTAATTTTGGGACTGCCATGTTGGCTTGGCGATAACTATTAATTTCCAGTACCGCTGCCGTAGTCTCCTTTAGAGAGACTTAGAAATATTAATAACTCTATTTCTGAAAACCAGTGGATAGATTCCACTGAAATTAGATAAATAACCTTCGAGCAGATAGTCAGCAGCGCCGCCTGGCTAAGGCTTGGCTACTCTGCATTGACAAGGGGCAACACCCTGAAACTAGTCTAGTCTGCAGATGCCAAACCAGCAGGGGGACACTGCTGACCTCCCCTGTTCGAAGGTTATAAAGGACACAGGTTCGTGTGTCACATAGCTAGCTAGAGGCGATGGCTTCTTGGAGCTAATTCACGGCAGCTTTCGTCCTAATTTTGGGACTGCCATGTTGGCTTGGCGATAACTATTAATTTCCAGTACCGCTGCCGTAGTCTCCTTTAGAGAGACTTAGAAATATTAATAACTCTATTTCTGAAAACCAGTGGATAGATTCCACTGAAATTAGATAAATAACCTTCGAGCAGATAGTCAGCAGCGCCGCCTGGCTAAGGCTTGGCTACTCTGCATTGACAAGGGGCAACACCCTGAAACTAGTCTAGTCTGCAGATGCCAAACCAGCAGGGGGACACTGCTGACCTCCCCTGTTCGAAGGTTATAAAGGACACAGGTTCGTGTGTCACATAGCTAGCTAGAGGCGATGGCTTCTTGGAGCTAATTCACGGCAGCTTTCGTCCTAATTTTGGGACTGCCATGTTGGCTTGGCGATAACTATTAATTTCCAGTACCGCTGCCGTAGTCTCCTTTAGAGAGACTTAGAAATATTAATAACTCTATTTCTGAAAACCAGTGGATAGATTCCACTGAAATTAGATAAATAACCTTCGAGCAGATAGTCAGCAGCGCCGCCTGGCTAAGGCTTGGCTACTCTGCATTGACAAGGGGCAACACCCTGAAACTAGTCTAGTCTGCAGATGCCAAACCAGCAGGGGGACACTGCTGACCTCCCCTGTTCGAAGGTTATAAAGGACACAGGTTCGTGTGTCACATAGCTAGCTAGAGGCGATGGCTTCTTGGAGCTAATTCACGGCAGCTTTCGTCCTAATTTTGGGACTGCCATGTTGGCTTGGCGATAACTATTAATTTCCAGTACCGCTGCCGTAGTCTCCTTTAGAGAGACTTAGAAATATTAATAACTCTATTTCTGAAAACCAGTGGATAGATTCCACTGAAATTAGATAAATAACCTTCGAGCAGATAGTCAGCAGCGCCGCCTGGCTAAGGCTTGGCTACTCTGCATTGACAAGGGGCAACACCCTGAAACTAGTCTAGTCTGCAGATGCCAAACCAGCAGGGGGACACTGCTGACCTCCCCTGTTCGAAGGTTATAAAGGACACAGGTTCGTGTGTCACATAGCTAGCTAGAGGCGATGGCTTCTTGGAGCTAATTCACGGCAGCTTTCGTCCTAATTTTGGGACTGCCATGTTGGCTTGGCGATAACTATTAATTTCCAGTACCGCTGCCGTAGTCTCCTTTAGAGAGACTTAGAAATATTAATAACTCTATTTCTGAAAACCAGTGGATAGATTCCACTGAAATTAGATAAATAACCTTCGAGCAGATAGTCAGCAGCGCCGCCTGGCTAAGGCTTGGCTACTCTGCATTGACAAGGGGCAACACCCTGAAACTAGTCTAGTCTGCAGATGCCAAACCAGCAGGGGGACACTGCTGACCTCCCCTGTTCGAAGGTTATAAAGGACACAGGTTCGTGTGTCACATAGCTAGCTAGAGGCGATGGCTTCTTGGAGCTAATTCACGGCAGCTTTCGTCCTAATTTTGGGACTGCCATGTTGGCTTGGCGATAACTATTAATTTCCAGTACCGCTGCCGTAGTCTCCTTTAGAGAGACTTAGAAATATTAATAACTCTATTTCTGAAAACCAGTGGATAGATTCCACTGAAATTAGATAAATAACCTTCGAGCAGATAGTCAGCAGCGCCGCCTGGCTAAGGCTTGGCTACTCTGCATTGACAAGGGGCAACACCCTGAAACTAGTCTAGTCTGCAGAT
>NC_142956.1:6797782-6812782 GCF_046866305.1 Octopus bimaculoides
ATATATATATATATATATATATATATATATATATATATATATATATATATATATATATATATATATATATATATATATATATATATATATGTATGTATATATATATATATATATATATATGTTATATGTTCGTGTGTTTATGTGTGTCTGTGCATACTCGTGTTTGTACGTGTGTGTGTATATATATATTGTGGACTGGCATACCTGCTGACAGGGTGCTGATTTTATATATAGTGTTATATAGTAATATGTATACAAATTAATGGCTCCGGGTGTCTGAAGTTACAAGAATATTTGTTTATATAAACAGCTGCGTTATCTGTTTATCTGGGAATGGCCAAGTGATGTGCGCACCTCTGATGTCAACGCGATAAATTTTGTAAATTCAGTACGGCGATTATACTTTTTAATATATTAACTATTATACAATTTTCTTATTAAACTTTCATGTCTAATAAATGAAGTGAAATTATATAAGAAAATAAACACAACTTACCAATGGAATCGTTCCTCTTACACAAGTTTCCTGTGCAACAACTGACACAAGACACGCCACTGGTCCATTTATTGCATTTAAATGTATTGCTTCTCAGAGCTACAAGACAATTTCTGTATGTGCTGCAGGATTTTTCAAACTTCAGTGTAACGCCATTCGTCGTTATCTTATTTTCACATACAGGCTGTTGCAATAAATACAAAAATCATATACGACTACCACCTCTGTTACTGCTGCTGCTACTACTACTACGACTACTACTACTACTGTTGCTGCTACTACAAGCAACGACAACGGGGAATATTCAGTATACGAGGAAGTTGAATGAATCCTTACTCAAAAAAATATCGAAAAGCAACGAATTAGATCGATACAAACCGATAAAATGTTGAAAGACAACTGCATAAGTAAGGTTCTTTGAGCTTTACTGATATTTATCGCTTGTAAATTATGTGTTATATATCAAAACACGTTGAATATGAACACCACACCGATCTGCCACCCATTTACAAGGGTAGAAAAAAACCCCATAAATTCTATTGGAAACCTTATTTAATCGAAACTTGTTGAGTACTGCAGTGTGAATTCGTCATAGAAATTAAGTGTACGAAATATCTTACGTGTGAACCTCAGCAACAACAGAAACAAGCGCAACGGTAACTGTCGTAAATGAGGATAATGAAATAAAGGACTGGACTTAAACACTCAGGTTTTGCAAATAAAACAGAAAATGCATAAATGGATACAAAAGGTATAGTATATGTTTCTCATCGACATGCATATTCTATTGCAATAAAATGAATATACACTATATTCGCATAAAATTTGGAGAGAAAATATCCAAGATCCAGACGAATCACTGAAGACCAACAATCTTGTTAATAATTCTATCTTGAAAGGCAGCGAGCTGGCAGAAACGTTAGCACTCCGGGCGGAATGCTTAGCAGTATTTCGTCTGTCTTTACGTTCTGAGTTCAAATTCCGCCGAGGTCGACTTTACCTTTCATCCTTTAGGGGTCGATAAATTAAGTACCAGTTGCATACTGGAGTCGATCTAATCGACTGCTCTCCTCAACAAAAATTTCGGGCCTTGTACCTAGACTAGGAAAGGATAATTCTTTATTGAGACGTTGGATCTTGAAGTAGGCAAGCTATAAATGATAGCGTGTAAATATTGGTTTAGAAAACCCTTTGGGTAAAAAGATGTAGGAGGTTGCCCGTGGAATTCTAATCCAGACCCCCTGTAAACATGACCGGTGTTCTACCTCCGAACCAAAGCAATCCTTCGAATCTCTCTCTACCCGTTATAGAAAACTTATTTCTGATCAGCGAAAATTTTGTTTCTAACCTCATAAGAATTTATAAACTTCAAAAAATCATAGAGTAATTCTTCCTTGTAACTTTCGATCTATAACCCAATAATAATGATTATAATAATTGTTCTTGTATTTTGCCAGTGGAATGGAATTATAAATATATAGAAATAAGCATGCATGGTATACAATATAAAAGCGAATGGTATACGAGTTTAAAGGTAGTAGCTATGTGATCCTCGTAATAGAGGTGGACCTCTAGAACCAATCAAAGAACCCCACCATTCAACCTCACCTTGAACATTAAGGGCAATTGCCCTCTCCAATTACTGTACTCCGTTACACAGGTCTATACATTCGTTCTTGTGTCCTTAAACGCTTTCACCAACCTTTCAATAAATTCACTTGGGGACAGCACCTCCCTCTCCCCACACAATTAATTTCTCATTTGAAACTTGAAGAGGGCGATGAGGCCTCGACCAGAGGGGAATATCTTAGTCCTTATAAATTTCAACATCTTCAACACAACCCCATTCGTTATAGTCGCCGCACAGAGGAAAACTACTTTCCCTACTCTGATAAAGGTTGGCAGCGGAGCATTCATCATGATGTACTCGTTTGATAGCCAGAACCGTCCCCCGTCAGACAGACGTTGTTTATCATAACTCCACAAATCAGCAATGCCCGGACATTGAACGAATACCTGCAGGATGATTTCGTCTGGCATGTATTACTAAAACTCAGAAGGCAGACCATACAAACCGAACTATTTGCGCCTTGTGCGAGAGTTCATTGCTCTCAATATTTCAAATGCTGTAATCGGCTTCTCGCTACACCTCACAACTGCCGATAGTTCATCAATGTAAGTACCGCAGACCACTACCGTCTCCGACCCATTGTCTGTCCCGAACAAATTACTTATGTGACCTGGATATCAATGTTTTCACACTGACCTACTTCCTATTACATTTCAGACAGATTCATCGCTGAGTTGTTGAAGCACAAATATCACTATAGCAAATATTCTTTTCAATGCCCCAAATTTGCTTACAAGTTGCTTGAACTTAACCACTTGGCTGACAATGTGATTATCTTTGAACGCAACAGGGGTAGTGGAGAGTATGATAGCTATGTGTTGAGAAGGATTCTTTGGGGTGTGAATAAATGTAACAAAAGCAAAATTTTGAAGGAAATATTAGTCACGTTTCATACTTTTTAGGTGTAAGGAAATGACAGTTGCTAATCAAGGACAAAACTCGTGTTTCAAAGTGTAATCGGATATTGGATAACAGTGTGGTTAAGTAACACCATGTGTTCTTCAGTTCAAGCAGGTATGGAAAACAAAATATTGTTCTCTGTTAATGAGGCTGAAAATGTCACATCAGGTTCGGGGAGGCTGAGGAAAACAAAGAGACCAGATAGAATAGCTATAACTCTTTCTTAAGTATCCTAGGGGATCGCAATGTCAGAGTCAATGCTAGGCATATGTGACTGTTACAGAAATGCGTTACAGAGTACTTTAACTGAAAAAGCCTGGAGACTTGCAAGCATTGTTTTAATTGCTGCAGAAAATGCAGATTATGTTTAGCCAAGAATAGGATCGAGTCAGAATATTCTCAGAAGCCGGACAACGATGTAAGCAGGGAGATTAGATTTTTATCCCATGCTTACATGACAGAAGTTATATATTATATTACTACGGGCCTCGCCATGTGTATAATCAATAGTTTCTCTAACGCTTTATATATCATTCGTAAAATTTTATAGACCATTCGCTTCACATATATGCTAGGAGCCTGTTAGTAGCACTTCGCTAAACGCTCTCGAAGTTAATCGTCCTCTTCGTCCCTTTAAGGACGCACTGCCACTGGTTGTGAATAATAATTCCTCTCAACTATTGCCTCACAAATTCATTAGTCTAATTCCTGTAATGTTTGCAAGTTCGTAGAGACACGTCCAACTTCCAGGAACTGGGTCCCTGACAATGGTTCCAATTTAAGTTTACCAACCAAATAAAATAAAATATATGATCTGTGTAGCTAATCACTTTCAACTAAAGATATTTTGTACTATACTCATCTGCTGGCCTAACACATTCTTTTAAGATACGATCGAAATGACCAATCCTGGATGCTCCCTGTGTGTAGAGTTACATCAGGAAAAATCCAGTCGGAAACCTACAGACCGCACGTAATTTTAAGCAGGATTTTAATGTTCTTTATCGACCGTTCTTTGCTTTACTCTCACACAATCCCACCTTGTTTATAAAGCGAAGTTCCTAATTCACCAAGTTGAGATCGAGGGTTCCGCAGGAAGCCTTTCTGATGTCAGGGGAAATTCAGCCCCCTTGACACAGTGGTGTCATGCAACTACTAACCTAGGAACACCACCTTCATTGTACGAATGTGTTCCTTTCAGAACATCACTGTGGAGCATTTGGTACCACTGATGTCCAGGACGACTGCCCAGACTTTGAAATTCAGTGATTTGCCGGATAACATAGCCATCATTCAAACAAAAATTCTACGATAGCGGAATATTAAGTGCAGTTATTTTTGTCGGTGAAGGAAAAGGGAATATGACACACATGGGATCGTGGCTTCGATTCCTGAACCGAATGACATCTTGTGTTCTTGAACAAAGCAGCACTTCATTTTACGTTGCTCCAGTCAGTTCAGCTGAAAATGAATACCGGCTTAATGCTGGTCAACCATCTCTCATTTCAAATGTCTACTCCTTGTTCTGCTGAGTCAAGGATTAGAAGACCGAGAAGATGTTTGTATCGACTTATGATTACATGGGCATCTAAAACAATTTGTGAAATCTTGGTAGAAGTTACGTAGCCATACTGGCTTTAAGTGTGGTTTAAGTGTATATCAAAAGGAAGAAAGTAACATTTCAGCTTACCTCATCGCCTGTACAGTTCGTCACTTCTCCTTCATTGCACAAAATCCCTGAGCATGTTTGACACTGCAAATTCCGTTGAAATAACGAGTAATCTATACAATACAAGAAAAATATCCATATTTAGGAACCAAATAAGTAATGTATAGGAATAAGAGAAAATAATCACATTGTGGTGTAAAGCAAATGTAAAAGTGTTAATGCTGGAATCAATACATGTGAGGCATTTAAAGAAAATAATTAATGAAAACTACAAGAGTATGTTACGATATCCACTTGCAATTGTTTCAGTTTTGTCACAAACTAAACTAAGAAAGCTACGAAAGCTAATTGATGGCATTTTCTATTTGTATTCTGCTCTCAAAATAAGGGCGAAAATTGTGCAATAACTCAAATAAAGGGAAATAATTCTAAGTAACACTACGTGTTCTTCATATCAGACAGGTATGGAAAACAAAATACTGATCTCTGTTAATGCGGGTGAAAATGTCAACTCAGAATCGGAAATGCTGAGAAAAAAAGGAGGAAACGATGTCAAAGGAGGCGATATGAAAGTCCTTTCTAGACTGGATATAATAACTATAACTCTTTCTTAAGTATCCTAGAGAATCGCAATGTCACAGTCCGGGCTAGGCATATGTGACTGTTAAAGAAATGCATTACAGAGTACTGAAAAAACCTGGAGACTTGTGAGCCTTGTTTTAATAGGAGCAGAAAATGCTGATTATGTTTAGCCGAGAATAGGGTCGAGTTAGAATATCTCATCACCCGGACAACGATGTAAACAACGGAAATTAGATTTTTATCCCGTGCTCACATGTAGGAAGCTATTATATTACTACGGGTCTCATCATGTGTATAATCAATAAGGTCTCTAATGTGAGCCTAGATCAATCTCCTAGACTGTTTCTGTGTTACGTGTCAAAGGTGAAGCAATAACATCTCTATTGTAATGTGATATAAGAGTTTCAGCTTTGTTTAGTTTCACTTTTAATAGTTATTTCTGGTTGGTTCATGGAAGAGTTGTAACAACAAAAATTTATCCGTAACTTTAAAAAGTAACTCCACTGCTGCTTTACCTGCGCTTACGGTGAAGGCTCCTGGTCTAACAATATTAGCGGACCAGTCTACAGTTGCACGAAATATTGCTGAGCATTTTGTCCGGCATGCCAACGATTGTGCTAACTCCCCGACGTTGTTTGTTCTAATAATAAAATAACAAAAACAAAGAAGAATTTACTAACTTTGACATTGCGAGTATTCCATTATTGGTATTACTTGGATCTGGTTATTGGCTGAATTTGTCTGACACTCGCCCTGGACATCCACAACTCTGCCGAACTTTGAGTTCGTATAATTCACCAAGGCTGGCAGATGACATCCACACATCATATCTGTATTGTTTCTGAGGTCGCTGCAATTATAAACAGAACAGTGAATGTACTTTAGAGGTATAGAGAAGCCCCTGATGTATTTGGTAAGAAAGAAGGATGCTATAATTCCAGCAAGAGTATAGAAGTAATGACATTCATGTTTTGTTCCAAAAGATGTTAAGAATTGCAATAAAGTGAAATGGTTTCTCATGGAAGCCGAAAATAAGTTAAGATCCTACTTCTTTAGATGATATAGCTTGGAAACTAATAAAGACAGATGTGATATAAACTGTATCGAGTAGATAGCTGACATATTCGAAAGAGTTGATATGCAGAGATATAGAGGACATATGAAATATAGATGACATACGATATATTGATGATATGCTGGATAAGGGTGGGATATACGATATAGATAACATATTGAATATAGATGATATACATGATATAGATGGCATGGTGGATATTGATGACATACTGATTATAAATGCATACTGTATATAGATGACATATATAGTAAGGATGACGTGGTGGATATAGAAAAGATATAAAATGTAGATAACATACGATATACTGACAGTATACTAGAGGTAGATGACATGCATGATGTAGATAGCATACTAGATTATATATTTACTATAGATGATATACTAGGTACAGGTGAAATACAAAATATAGATGATATTCAAAATGTAGATGGCATACGATATACAGAGGGCATACTAGACGTAGATGATATGCATGACGAAGATGATATATTTACTATGGATGAAATACTAGACATAGGTGATATACAAAATATAGATGATATACAAAATGTTGATGACATACTATATTTATATTTAATATATAAATACTAGATGTTTAAATAGATATTGTAAAACTTTAAGAACTAAATACACCTTCACCTCGACTTACGACCATCCCCACTTACGACCACAAAAAATAAACATATCATTCAAGATGCTGTGCGTTGTTACCGTAAAATAATCGTAAAACCAAACAAAGCTCACCATGTTCCTAAAAAAAAAACCCATCTACTTCAGTCTAAGAACAAGACTGTGAAGATTAAAAATTTATTTTCAGTTACACTTTTTTTTTACAAGAACAAGATTTTTTTAAAATTTTATATATGTGGAATTTCCTTTGTATTAACTTTTACATTAATTTTTATTGTATTTTTGTTTATGTATATAATTATGGATTAAATTTTTCTGTTTTACATTTTTATAACCCGTTTGAAAGAAGATAGTGTTGACATACGACTAGATCAACTTACCACCTGTCTGTTAAGACGGAACTATTTTATTCACCTGATAGTTTTCAGCAATTTCTAACTCTGTTTAAAAGTTACATTACTTTTTCACCTATTTCATCGCGTTTGGTGAGGGAGACTAAATCATTCACTAAAAGAGTTTGTGTAACACAAACAATGTCAACACGCATTGGTGAAATAAGATAACAGCTGCTCACACAGCTACTGGAGACAACCAAAAGTTGAAACAGACCTAGATTCAGATGTGGCTTTTATCTTTCATAGCTACTGACTGCCATATGACATCTCTACCGGATTAAAAGTTTGACGTGACTTTTACGTGCGTAAATAATTCATGCTTTACACTGAGTTTTACAAACGATTCGAATTCGTTATAATCTCCAGACAGTTTAAGAGTAATGTATATTTTCGACTCTTTTGATCACATTTGGAAGATGGAACGAAGGATTGAATCATTCATTAAAGCTGCACCAAGCAGTCATTACGCCTTGGATAAATATGACAATAGCTGCATTCTCACACAGCTGCTTGTTACAAGCATCAGGCTAAGACAGCTCTAAATTTGGGCGCATTCATGGTTATTGTTCTGGCTGTTAACTGACAAATCTACTGGACTAAACCTTTGACGTGACTCCTGGACGTGAATGTCACAAGCTTTTAATACATGGCCATAAGAGATAACTGCTCAAAGATACTCTTACCACACCACGTGACCATCCTCAACGAATCAATCTGTACGTTAATTGATAGAGATTTTAGACACACTCTTTCTATAAAAGCAAATTGTTTTTAGGTCCATTTTGCGACACAATTCCACGTTCCTCATAGGAAACCAGTTAAAAGTATGTACATATAAAACTTCCTATCAGAATACGAATTGGGGGCGTTGGTTCTACGTAAGCAAGATTACATTTGTGACGGACAAAGCTGTGTGGTTAAGAAATTAGCAGCGGTTATTTTAAATTTGTTCCGAATGCCTGGGGCTTTGGGTAATTCTCTTTCACTATAGTTACTAACCCGCCAACCACTAAATTTAAATCCGACATATTGCTATTTCTTATCAATTGTCTTAAATAATTTTGAATTTTATGACATCTGTTTATGATTTTAGTTTGTCGACATCATTCTGTGTGTTTACGAAGACATTTCGTTTTCCGATAAACAAATATGTGTTGTACATACATAAAAGATATCATGGGCAGGAATAAGAAAACGCCATCCTCATAGGTTTTTATTCGGTTCTTGCTCAAATCTCTGGAAGAAAGAAACAAATAATTTAGAAGTTAGAATATGTAGAAGTTAATAAATCTGTTTTCTTTTTTTCATATACTGTCTAAACTAACGGAATAAGAGCTTCTGTTTACAGCAAAGTTGTATATTTCTCTATGATTTTTCTGTCCATATTTTGGACAGGAGTAGTTTCCATCAACCTAACTTAGATATCCTGAGGGAAGCAAAAATCTCCTGCGATACCCGTTTAACAAAAGATGGAAGATAAGCTATAAGAATAACACAAGAACAATGAGACTTTAGTGTGTCCAATATGGATTTCACATATTTGTACAATAAATATGGACGTTATGTGAAATCCATATTCTCCGTATATACTGTAGTGTCAATGTAATGACAACATTGCGTGAAAAATAAATCATGAATAATTATCTTAAGAACAGTTCCCAACTTTAAGTCTTATTCAAAGTATATTTATGAATTAATGTTCATCTTTATACTTTTGTCGAATAACTATACATATCATTCATAGCGTCAATTCATAGACATTCGATTACTGTATATGGCAAATAATATTTTAATGTTTTATTCAAAGTCTAGAAAATTCGAAAAACGAGCAAACTGCTATGTAGTGTCATAAAGTACCGTAAATTACACTAGTTATGCATGATGCATTTACTGATCCTGAATACCAACATAATCATACTCATTTACTGATCCTGAATACAACTTATTTTCAAAGTAAATTCTAAGTATACAATATACAATACTGCTTTTGGTCAAAATCTTTGTAGCATTCGCTTAATGACAAAAATATGCATCATATAGAACAAACTAATGTCTACATTGTTTCATTAACAGGTGCTCTTCCAAATCACATAACGTAGTAATGAAGCTTCTACTCTGACAATCATGATATAATATATATTTCATCATCAGCACAAGGTTCTGACTGCAAGAAAACATTCTGTTAATATTACAAATTTACGCACATTGAAACACTTCGCAACAAATTAAAAACACTAACATTCTAATTGAAGATTAATAAAAGATGACTGATGTTGGTATAGTGTATATATGATCAATAATTGAAAACGTCATCTGTTATTTCAGTACTCAGTCACGTAGTATTAGCTGTGGAAGGCAACTCCATCCTGAACAGAAGCCATGCTGCAGGTAAGTGAGCAAGTTTTGTTCTTGGAACGTAACCAACGACTTTCTGGCAACGTATCTCAAGACTTTCCTAACATGTGAGGCTAGTGATGTGTACCTGTAATATTTAGATCCTTTTCTACGTCAGCCTTTATCAATATACTTTCTGTTAGCATTTTGGGATGTTTTCCACATGTAAGGAAGCTCTAGAAAATGATGTTCATGATGATGATCAAGATGATGATGATCAAGATGATGTTGATCATTATGGTGATGATGATGTTGATGATGATGACGACGACCACTATGATGATGATGATGGTGGTGGTGATAAGAAAGTTGATGTTGATGGTTATAATGAAATAACGGAAGTCGTGAGATATGGGGTTAGATTTAAAGAAGGGAATGAGGACGAGAAAATAACAGTAAGAGAGAGAAGCAGAAGATATAAATAGTTGAAAAAGAAAGAGAAATAAAAAGTGAAAGTGGAACATTTGAAGAAGGAAGAAAATACGAAGAAAACGATAAATATCATAATGTCGTCCTCAATATGCAATTAGAAGGGAGAGTGATTTTTTAATATTTATCGCTAATAAGCTGATATCATTCTGCACTCAAGGTGATTCAGTCTCATACCAGAAGCACGAACAACTACACGCACACACACACACACAAACACAAGCAGACACACGCGCACAAACACACAAACACAAGCAGACACACGCGCACAAACACACAAACATGCACACGGATATATATGTAATGTATATGTATATATGTGAGTGCATGTGTGTGTGTGTTGAAGGTAGAACATACTTTAGTGTGGAACACATGCGGTGGATACATATACAAAGAGAAAAAATGAAAAGACACACAGATTTGTTTCACAACATATAATAGTATATTAGAGCCATGATAATAAAGATATTATACAATTTTGTACAAAATGAGGTTTTGTTCTTTCAACTTAATTGAAGTAAGGACCGGTTTCGCATTGCTCCTCAAGCTGAGAGTTGAAAAAGGGGAGATAATTGTTCAGTCATTCATTTTGCAGTAAAGGGAAGGTAAATCTAATTTTAATTTTTTTCTGTGTTTTCTATTTTATTCCCATTAGATGGGGTAAGTCCTTTTTTTAATATGGGTTTCGTATTTAATTTTGGTGTATATTTTTGGATAAATGTCGTTCCTTTAGTCAATCTTACTTGTGTTGAGGTCCAGAAGGCAAGTTGATAGAATGGGAAAATTACGAATTGTGGTTGTAATAATTCTGAAAATGCTTCAATGTGTTGACTGAGGGATATTTGGCGATATTGTGGGGAGGAAATTTGTTGTCTATGGACCGTACATCTCTTTCACATCGAATTTCCCGTCGAGCCAATAGGGTTTCGCAGGCAGCCCGAGCATCTGATTACGTAAATGAGGTTTTGGGAGGCGCAAGTGATATTAGATTTCATTTTGAATATTTGCCCTTGTCTGAAATGGAATTCCGATCGTTCCAACATATTGAGACATGTTCCGAAATTAGGGTGACCACACTTTACGACACTTGCGTTTGTTGTTCTAGAGAACTTGGCACTAATGAAAATTTTCTTCAATATCTTAGGCTGTTTGCAGCTCTTGATGAATTTATGGTTACGTAGGAGTTCCTTAAGTCTGGGGTCTTTATAGAGTATTGGAGTATTTTGGATGATGATATTGAATGTTTCTTTGTTCCTGGTGTTGTATGTGGAGATATAACCAAGTGCTGCTTTGTGGGTATATGTGTTGTATTTGGCTTTTTTAATGTTTTAATATCAATCGATTTTGCACGTTTAGTTCCTTGATTTGTGAGTTGAGTTGGGTACTGTCTGTCATGGAGTACATTCATAAGTTCTTGCAATCTTAGTTCTCTGGTATTTCTTCGGATACTATGGTGGACATACATACACATGGCGAGAGAATGAATGTGATTTAGTGAGAAGCTTGGGGAGAGATGCAAGATATGGAAATATATCCGTAAAATTTATCAGGCGAATTAATTAGGAAAGAAGAAGAAGAAGAAGAAGAAGAAAAAAAAGAAGAAGAAGAAGAAGAAGAAGAAGAAGAAGAAGAAGAAGAAGAAGAAGAAGAAGAAGAAGAAGAAGAGAGGAAGTAGTAGAAGAAGAAGAAGAAGAAGAAGAAGAAGAAGAAGAAGAAGAAGAAGAAAAAAAGAAGAAGAAGAAGAAGAAGAAAATCAATAAAAGTTGTAAGGTGTAGAAACATTTAATAATAACAATATAATCTTAAATATGCAATTACAAGGGAGAGTCATGGATGGTAATCAGCGTTGGTCTAGAGATAAACACAGTAAAAGATATACAGATAGAAATACAAACATAAGTCGTTACCCTCTCATACATTTACTCATACACAATTGCCCAGATATACAGATATATATATACATATATATACATATATATATATATATATATATATATATACATATATATATATATATATATATATATATATATATATATATATATATATATATATATATATATTTATATATATATATATATATAGATAGATAGATAGATAGATAGATAGATAGATAGATAGATAGATAGACTCAAATTGTTAACATGCCAACACACATTTATATTCACATTACTCACAGACACACATATTTACAGACATTCACATATCGAAAGAAAAACGAGAATGTAAAGAGAGAGAAGGACAGGACGCGAAACAAAATGGGAAAATTTTGAATATAGAGTGATATATTGTTAATGAAGTATTATCAACAAGACTTACAGATATATTAAACTGGGTAGATTATCGAAGGTTCCTACTTGGATCTTCTCGATATTATTTTCATACAAATATCTGTAACATAAAATATTAGTTGATAAGATAAGTAGAGAGGAGTTTTATTGTAAAATATTATTATGACCGAAATGTCTATAAAATAAACTTTTAGATTAGAAAATGTCTAGAAATGTGTTATGATAAAAGGTAAAACATTATGGTGAGACAATTATTTGATGGAGGAGACGATAAGGGGATGAGCATGAGCTTGATAAGTGTATTGATGATGAAGTGGAGGTGTATACTGTTGGAGGTGTCGGTGGTGTGAATGTGAGGAAGAGGCTGGCGACAAGGATGGTGCTAGTATTGATAAAGACACGGTTGTTACTAATGATGGTGATGAAGTTTTTGATAACGATAATGATGAAGACATTTATAATGTTGATGCTGATGTTGATGACGACTTGAAGTTGATGCTGTTTCTGCTGAGGATCATAATGATTATGTTGATGACGATAAAATTAAGTGTGTGAGAGTTGGTGCAGAAAATTGTGATGATGGTAATGTCGATGATGGTGATGAATACGATAAGTCTGTCGATAGAAAATATTAAAAAAAAACAGGAAAACATGATGTGAAAGAAATTTGAGATGACGAAGGAAAAAGTATTTAATATTTGGAAGAAACTGGTGAAGGAAGAGGAGGAGAACAAAAAGAAAACGAAAAAGATACCGAGGGGCACAGCGGTGTAGAGTAGAAGGAGAACGAAGTTAAGGAAGAAGAGAAAAAGAGAACACGGATAAAGAACAGCAACAACAGATGATGGGGAACAGAAATGCGAAAGTAAAAGCGGATGAAGTGCGATGAAATCTGAAAGAAACTCATAAAGAAAGATGAGTGGAACATGAAGAAGAGAATGAGGATAAGGAAACAGAAGTAAAATATCGAGTAGAATTAAAAGAAGTGAAAAGAAAGAAATAAGGAAAAGGAATGAAAATAAATAAGAGGAGACGAAGAAGAAGAAGAAGAAGAAGAAGAAGAAGAAGAAGAAGAAGAAGAAGAAGAAGAAGAAGAAGAAGAAGAAGAAGAAGAAGGAAGAAGAAGAAGAAGAAGAAGAAGAAGAAGAAGAAGAAGAAGCAAATGAGGAGAAAAAGAAGAAAAAGAAGAAAAGAATATAAAGAAGGACAAAAATAGAATCTGCTGAAAATGAAGTTGAAAAGGAAGAACAAAACGAAAAAGAAATGTATGAAGAACATTATGTGATAAAATTTAAAAATAGAACAAAGAAGAAAACAAACAGAAAATAAACTAGGAAATGGAGTTGAATAATGTGTGTTTGAATATTAGGTAAACGAATGTTTAGAAAACAAAGAGCATGAATGATAAATGAAAAAATATTACGATTAACACGATAACAAGAACATGGATATGTATGAGAAGAAAGTGAGAAAGAAGATCATCATGTTCACATGGATACACTCAGAGAAAACAATGGAAAGAGAGAGTGAGAGTAAGGATGTTAGAGAGAGGCCAACAGAGACAGTGAAACTGGAGAAGATGTATGGAGAAATAAATAGTACGAACAAAAGTGACCGAACTCACAAGCTTTCTAAATTTGGAAGGCTTTCGAAGATACCACGTTGAATATATGTAATGCTATTGTTATGCAGATATCTGTAACATAAAATTGAGTTTATGAAAATATATAGAAAAGACTTGTGATGATATTACATACTATGGCGAAAAAAGAATAGATATAAGACAAGGAATGTAAGTGGAGATGATAATGATGAGGGGCATGAGAAATGAGAAGAGGCGATATTATTTTTTATAATATCAGGGTTATCAGTGGCTTAACGCTTAACATGCGTAAAACGCCTTAGGGTAAAATTATCAATAAATAATTAAGGGTAGTAAGGCAGTACCAGCATGCTAAAATAGCAGTCAGAAATAACCAAACCACAAGTTTTCACTTAAGCACAAGGTGGGCAAATGAACAAAATCCCTAAGACCCCGAACATAATCAAATACTGAAAAAGTTAGACATATCCTTATCACCGTAATTTCGAACTTTGAGAAAATACCCCATACTCAGCGCGTCTTACTGACTCTGAACTTGTTCATCCCAACAAATGTTTGCCATGAACGTTTCTTATGCTGCTGCAAATTTTAAAAGTTCGAAATCACGGCAATACGGGTGTGTCTGAGCTTTTCACTTTTCGATTATTTTTATTATTGGTTCGGAGTCTTAGGGATTTTGTTCATTTGCCTGCCTTCACTTTTGTGCTTAAGTGAAAACTTGTGATTTGGGTCATTTTGACTGCTGTCTCAGAATGCCGGAACTGCCTGTAGTACCCTTAATTATTAATCTATATATAATGTGTGTGTGTGTGTGTTTAATAAGTCTAGGAACTAAAATCCCTCGGTGCGAGTATCCTAGTGCAGCGGTTTATACCAGCGTTAAGAGAAAACCAAGTATATATG